>NW_027225580.1:300000-427500 GCF_038994185.2 Dermacentor albipictus | reverse complement strand
TTAAATACCTGTTGACATCTAGACTAAGCCAATAAAAGTTGGAGAACTTCTAGTGAGGTAGCCATGCGGATCCAACGATCACCCAACGCCGCCTCAATTTTTGATTGTGGTGAATTGCCTTTTTATATCTTGGCGAAGGCAATGCAATCACGGAACACAGAGGTCTGTAAACATTTGGCATCGCTACTTCACTCACCTGATAATTTTGACAAGGAAGGGAACGTTGCGTCACATTTGACAAGCTAGTTGAAGCTGGAAATCTTACGCTGGTAGAGCAAAGGCTAAACAATACTCCGGCAGAGCACCGGGCTTATGTGGAGGAAAGGAGCGGTGACCGCCTCATCCGTTATATATGGCAGGGTATGTCGCGCAGAAATTTTTTGCTCGCAAGAAATGTGAGGACTGCCGCTCTCTTCTTTTGCAGAACTCTAGTGTCAGTAGCACTCTCAAAATTCACGAAATTTGTGACAGGGGAGGATTGCTGTATCCGTCCAAGTTGCTTTTCGAAGCACTAAAGAAACTTGAGGGAATTTATTTATAACCTTCTTCCGCAAAGAGGAGCTTTGCAACGACAGCATAGTTGATGTCATGATTGTAGTGAAAGCTTTAAATTTGGCTATGTCATATATGCTGCAAATTGCATGCTGATGATTTCACATCAGCAGTTGTGCGTTTTTATGTCCTAACAAGGCTGCACTTTTACGTAAAATGTGTTAATCAGTGAAGAGAAGCATGACGAAAAAAGAAATTGCACTTTAAAGTTAGCTATACTGTTCATAGCAGGCTGGTGCAACATATGTATGCTGACCATTCTTTGTCTTTTTCATCTGAATGCACAACTTTTTCTGGTGCATTCAAAAAGATAATTTTGTTAATATAATTAAAAATGAACGAAGTAATTTACTTACGCATATTGATTCCGCTGTAGGTCTCCATTGTGGGGGTAGGAATGTACTTGCACTGTTTTTCTGTGTTTTGGCATACTGTGTGTAGTTTTGCAGAGATGCCTTTTACTTCGCGTCTTTCCTACCTGTCTTATTCCTTCCATAGAAATGTAGGATGTCGGTGTGTCTCATACTCGCACATGAGCCTGACGTTCAGGAACACTTCATGATGCAAATAAAAAAAAAACGAATAAACTTATGTATTACAAAGACGGCACCGAATAAAACAACACACGAAGAAGGGGGACACGACACAGCACGTAGGCGCACTAACAACGTTGTTAGTGCACCTACGTACTGTCTCGTGTCCCACTTCTTCGTGTGTTGTTTTACTCGGCGCCGTCTTTGTAATCATGCTTAACCAACTAGCCCACCAACACATGCTCAGAAACTTATGTAGTTGCGGGGGGCTCGCCAACGAGAATGAGGGACAAATGTTTATCGCGAAAGAAGGTAAATGCCAAGCAGGGAAGCTCTTTGGCTTTGGGCTATGTACGCGCATGTTGTTTTGCCTTCTCTTCTACAACAGCGGCTGAGGAACTAAGCGCTTGACTTTGGGACGCGGATGCCGCGGCCGCTTTTTTATGAATGCGAACCGCTAAAGAAAATGTGTGCACCTGGAATCCGAGTTGGTTTAAATCAATTCGATGTCCTTTACTACGGCGTTATTTGCAGCCGACTTTTCCGTTCGAATAATTTCTGGTTACGTGGCAACATGGCTCAACACAAATTTAACGGCCTTACGCCATTACTTCTGTGTCTGCAAAACCTTTGCTGTCAGGTTAATAAATGCATCTAATGGGCGTTGAGATGCGCTAGGAGTGCATCTCAACGATTTATCTCTTATATGTAGTGAGTTTCGAGGATGCATCTTAACATCCGCCGAGCATTTGCACGTCAATTTGATTGCGACAGAAAACGATTATCAAAATATCAGCGTGCAGCGCTGGCACTGCGCCGTACGTTCCGTACAGGATGGATGGATGGATGGATGATTGAGGCTCAACCCTTTGAATCGGGCGGCGGCGGCGCGCGCCACCTAGCCTTTAATGGTTCTATATGCATGCATACCTATGTATTTACTCCTTTACTTTTGCGTTGATATTATCCACCAATCAGATAGTCTCCGTTTAGTTATTTCTACCTGTTCAAAATCTATATTCTACTTTCACTGTCTTTAAAACCAAAAGCTTTGAATAGTTCCCCGTTAGATTCAACTGCAGGGTGAAGTTGTTTACAAGTAAGTATCAGGTGTTCAGCTGTTTCCTCCTCCTCTCCACACGCCTCACACACCAAATCTATCTCCTGGTATCTGGCTCGGTACGTTTTAGTCCGCAGTACACCTGTCCGGGCTTCAAACAACAATGAGCTTCCCTTAGAGTTATCGTAAATATTTTCTTTGGCTATTTCTTGCTTAAACGTCCTGTATGTCTCCAATGACGATTGGGTTTGCACCTCTGTACTCCACATACCCCTCTCTGTCTCCTTAACCTTTTTCTTGGCAGATGATTCCTTAATTACTTGTCCCCCCGCTACTGCCCAAATATTTGCTTGTCAATTTTCTAGTTCGCTTCCTCCACCTCGTGTCAACATTCCTGGTGTATAAGTAACTGAAAACCTTCCTAGCCCACCGAATTTCCCCCATTTTTCTAAATCGCTCCTCAAATGCTACCTTGCTACTAGCCTCTCTGCCCTCGAAAGAAGACCATCCCAGATCCCCGTGCACTCCAAGATTTGGTGTCTTGCCATATGCTCCCAGAGCGAGCCTACCCACACCACGTTGCCTAATTTCCAACTGTTGCCGGGTCTCTGTTCTAATACATAGAAATGCACTGGCAAAAGTCAGGCCTGGTACCATTACACCCTTCCATATCCCTCGTACTACCTCGTACCTATGGTAGTTCCGCAGTGCCCTACTCTTCATAATCGCTGCACTTCTGTTACCTTTAGTCGTTAGATATTTTTCGTACTCTGTCAGATACTCAATGCCATTATTTATCCACACTCCAAGGTACCTGTATTTATCGACTATCTCCAGCATGGCCTCCTGTATCTTATGCTCACTGCAAATGTCATCATTAAAAATCATGACTGCTGATTTTTTTTTTGCTAAACTTCTAGCCTAATCTGTCTCCTTCTGTGCCACATATGTCCATTAATTTCTGCAGATCTTCTGCATTGTCAGCCATTAATACAATATCATCCGCGTACATCAGTCCTGGTAATGACAGTTCAATCAATTTTCCTTGTTTGAAAAATGATAGGTTGTAGCCGAGTCCGCTTTGCTGTATTTTGGCCTCTAAACCTTGTAGGTACAGCATAAACATCAGAGGTGACAATGAGCACCCCTGCCTAAGCCCCCGCCGAATCATTACAGACTCCGAAACCTGCTTTTCCCATTGTATAATCACCCGGTTACCTTTATAGATATCTTTTAAGAAATTGGTTACTCCATCTTGCACTCCTAAAGTTTCCAGAATGCCCCACAAGCCCTCTTGAAGTACACTGTCATAGGCTCCCTTGATGTCCAAAAAAGCCAGCCATAGGGGTCTGTGTTCCTTTTCAGCTATTTCAATGCGCTGTGTTAGCGAGAACAGATTTTCTTCTAGCCTCCTATGCTTCCGGAACCCATTTTGTAGCTCATTTGTAATTCATGCCATTGCCTACCTTTGCCACTCGAATCAACTGTAAAGTATTTAGGTGTGCATTTCGATCAATGTCTTAATTGGAATAGTCACGTTAAACACATATGTACAAAGCTAAGATCAATTGCTGCCATTATGTATCACCTTCGAGGCAGAGCTCCATTTAAAGTAAAGCTTACTGTATTTAAGGCGCTAGCTGAGTCTTTACTTATGTATGGCATTACATTATACGGCACTTGCTCTGAAAACAAAAAACAAGAAATTAATCGCGTAATTCGTACAATAGTCAAGAGCATAACCTATGGTACAGCGTTAGATAGCGCAGTTACAAGGGAAAAATACCAAGCCCTGGGTATACTACCAGTGAAAGAACTATTTAATTATGTAGTTTTGAAGAATCACTACTTAGGCAAAGAATTCAGGGTTGCCGTTAAAAAGAACGTGACATTACGACAAATTGAGAGGTACATGAAACCGCGTGTCTACACTCACTATGGAAAAAGAACCCGAACTACTATGTCCCTTCAGTATTTAATCAATTGAGTGATGAATTATGTACAATAAACACGAAACGATAAATGAATAAAGCGATCAGAAAATGGTGTGCAAGCTCAATAAACATTTAGTAGGTAAAGCCAGTTGACTCATACGGAATTGCTTACCGGCTTTGTTTTCAACTTTTGTTTATGTTCTTGCTTCGATACCTGTGTATAATTTTTAATTCAGCAGTTTGAAGAATTGAGTTGTAGTCCTGTAAGTTACTGGTGTATTCATGTATCGCTTTGATGTTTTGACTTTGTTTTGACTTTGATGTTTTTCTTGACAACATTGTGTAATGAAAAAAACAGGAACTCAAAATGCTTTTTTTTTTTTACTGCATTGGACGGTGTTCAGTGTATATATGCGAGAGAATGTATTAACTTTGGTAATATGAATTTAATATGTTGTTTCACCAACCTGGTCATTTTACAAGCACTGCGTGCTTAGATTGACCAGCAAATTCACCCTGCACAAAGAAATTTGGATAAATATATGAAATGAAAAAAAAGCTCTCCAAGTACCCCCTCGTTCTCTCCCCATGCCTGCAGTCTGTCCTTTATAATCTGCATAACCGCCCTGTAAAACACTGACATCACTGTTAGAGGCCGGTAGTTATTTATGTCAGCTTTGTCCCCGTTTCCCTTATATATAATTCTCATCCTACTTAGCCTCCATTCGTCAGGCACTTTACCATCCACTAGCATTTTGCTCACCACCTCCCTCAATGCTTTCTTAGATTTCGGGCCCAATTTATTTATTAACATAATTGGAATACCATCGGGCCTGCCGATGTGCTACTTGGTACCCTCTTCTCAGCCCTTTCCCACTTTTTTTGTCCAAGCGAAAGCAGTGGGTTGACAGGGCTATCTCTGTCCGACATACTGCATGTACCATTTCTCTGTTTTGTAAATTTTTCCCTCATCATGGTTCCTATATGCTCCATTGCCTCCTCTCCTTCTAACCGAGTACCTTGAGCTGTTACTATATACCTCTGCTCTAGGCTTGTCCTATTACCCAAGGAGTTCAGATGTTGCCAGAATTTTCTAGCTGCCTGTTTCTTTTTTATTGCTTGTTTTTGACAGCCATTGGGACCCTTTTGTCTTGATTTTCTCGTTGATCAAGTAGGATGCTTCCCTTTTGCATTTTATGTAGTTTACCCATTTCCTCTCTACTTCTGCTTCAGGTTCGCCCTTACTTTTGGAATACCTGTGTTCCCTGGAGGCTTCCTGACGTTTCTTTATGGCCTTCTTAACCTCTTCATCCCACCAGCTCTTGAGTTTTTGTATCCCTTGCCCTGTTTTCCTGACTCGCGCCTTACCTAGCTCACGCTCAAATAGTCTCATTATCTTTGGTTAAGTCTAATCAGTTTCAGTATTCACTGATGTCTCCTCTTCAATTTGTTTGGCCGCTATTTCCACTTGGTCTTCTGAGTAAAAAATCACACCTGGCATTTCCTCACGCGTCGTTCGTGCTTTAGTTTCCCTCTTAAAACTCAACTTGATACGTTTGTGGTCGCTACCTATGCTTCTGGAGCCCTGTTCATTTATAATCATGGCTCCTAATCTATCGTACATCCTATGTGACATTAACGCATAATCTATTGTCGAGTGTCGACCCCCTACCTCCCATGTTATGATCCCGTCACACTTTTCAGTAGAGTTACAGACAATAAAGTTAAGCCTCTCACACATATCCAGCAGCATGTTACCTGTGGAGTCTGTGTACCCATCCATATCTTCAACATGCGCATTCATGTCTCCTAATACAATTACTTCACATCCTTTTCCTAGCTTATTGATGTCCGCTGCTATACAGTCCAACATTTTTTTTTGTTTTCCTCTTTAGCATTTGATCCTGTCCAAAGGTATACAAAGCCTAGAAGCGTTTTCGCCCCTGCTACGTTTTCTTTTAGCCATAAATGCTCCTTGCATTCCTGTTTGACCCTTTGCCAATTTGTATTTTTATGAATGAGTGCTCCAATTCCCCCACCCATTCTGCTACCCGGCATTCTGTTGCAGTATTCCCATGCATAATCAGGATTACAGGGCGGTTGTTCCATGTCCCTAAGATATGTCTCTACAAATTCGTAACCATTAAGTTCTCCTGCCTTAGTTGTTCTTCGATTTCCTCCCATTTGAGCCTATTTCTGTTACCTTGCATGTTAATGAACCCTATGTCTTACTTAATTTGGCTCTTGCGCTTATTCCTTTCACCTCTCCGACAGTACCGATGTTTGCATGTTTGTGGTTCCTGCCTCGAATCGCCCATGCCTGCACTGCTTCTTTCAGGGCTCTGGGTCCCCCTAAAAAAAGCTGGCGACCCATCCTGCCCCCTATCCTTTTGCCAGTGGCACCACTGTAGTGATGCCATCCTGCACAAAAGGCCGGAAGCCGGTTCCGTACACGTCCCTGTTGACCTCCATCACGCTGTACCCGAGTCGTCCGCTCAGACTCCTAATGACCCGATTGGCCTCAACCACCCTCCTTTCTACCTGGTAAGCCTGGCCCTGGACCTCTGGAATAGTGCATATGGTCACATGCACCCTCCCTGAGGCCTCTCTAAGCTTACTCAGCCCAGTCTCAATGTGCCTCTCAAGGTCCTGGCTTCTCCCTTAATTAAGCACGTCATTGAGCCCAGAATGCATAATGACCAAGCTGTCGCTCTCCGTGCTGACCCCAACTACTCCCCGCGCCTTGGTCATTGCTTCCGCCATGCCCTTGCCCGCTTGCGCCTCCACCTGTACTCGCCCGTCTGCCTTCACTCTCGCAATCACGCCCTGTTCGGCCCTCCCCACATTGGAGTCCCCTATCACCAAGACCCTTCTGCGTGCAAACCGTTCGACTGCAGCCTGTGTCCTCTGCCCCTCCCTTTGCGCCCGCTGGCGCCCCTGTGGCTGCAGCGTCGCCTCACCCGGGGCGCGTTGTGCAGCTTCACTATGACTACGCCCAGTTGAAAAACACAACAGGAAATTTTCACAGTGTGTTGTATTTTGAGACATTGTTTCGGTAGTTCTGTTGTCTGTAGTTCTGATGTTTGTAGTGCGACGTCCTGTAGTAGAAAATTCTGTAGTTCTTGATCAATATTTGATTAAAAATTGACAGAGACATCCTTAAGGCTATGTAAATTTGTTAGTACAAAAAAAAAATTTAAAAAAGCCATCTCCGTGTAGGATTCGAACTTGCGACCTCACGATTCCAAGCCCGGCATCTTACCACTGCACCACCCCTGACATTTTTTTTTTCTTTATTACATGGAAAAGAAAACTGAAGGTGTATTACAAAGTGGACACAACTACACACTTAAAACTCAGGCAAACACACACATGCATCCAACAAGTGCATCCAGTCTGGCGGAGGTTCCTGCGCAGCGTAGACACTTCTTACATAAGCAGCACTTTCGCGAAAGAAGGACTTTGTAGATCGCGGGCTTTCGGCATGGCGGTCACACAGTCTACTTCTCCATAGGCTATGTAAGCCAAGTACTATGAACATGTCATAGGGAGGACCACCCGTAACCTTAAACGGTAGAAACCTAATTGTATATGGAGTCATGTCAATGTCCTTTTTGAGCGTCCGTTGGAGAATGTCCCAAAAGAATACAGCGTCCCTACAGTCTATGAAGCAGTGATCTATGGTTTCGGCACGTGGACAGAGCCGACAGTTTGTTGACCACGGCACAAAGCAACCCCTCGAATTCAACCAAGTTTTAACAGGGAGTGTTTCCGAATGTAATTTAAAGAAAAATGTTTTTACTCCAGGAGGTACACACATTTTTCGGACGCGCTTAAGTACATCCTGATAAGGTCGGCTTAAATAAGGTGCACGATACAAGGGATCTGGGAAAATAGAGTCAACCAGTGCCGCAGAAATTGCTTTTCGACTCGCTGTGAACACGTACTCCAGGTTGAATCTAACTTTCAAGAAAAGAAATGTGTCAACAACCTCCTTAAGAAAGCCCCAAGGAGCCTGTGGGACATCTTTGGCATTTGATGACACTACTATATTAGGAATATAATGAACTAAACGGAGTTGCAACATTTCACGCAAAAAAGGATGGTCATTGTCTCGAAAGAAGAACAGGCGTGAAACAATTTGCCTGATGAAGAGGTGTACTAATCCTAGACCACCACGTTCAAGAGGGAGGAACAGATTGTCGCGCCGCATCGATTCACAACTGGAACTCCAAATGAATGTTGCAAATACGCGATGCAGTGCCTGAAGGCGAAGTCTTGAGCAGTGCAGTACTTGCAGTACATACATAAGACGGGAAGCTAAGAAAACGTTACACACTTCAGCACGAAAGAACATTGACAAATTCCGCCCTCGCCATGAATTCACTTTACGTTGAATTTTGCCAACTTCTCCCGACCAATGAGCGTTGCTATTTCTATACTGTGAGAGAGGCACACCTAAATAACGCAGATCTTCTTTCCATTGAATGCCTGCGTAATGTGATGGCATTGTGGCCCATAATCCAAACCAAAAACCTGAACTTTTTTCAAAGTTAACGCTTGCACCAGAAGCCGCACAATATTCTTCTGTAATTGCAAGAGCAGTCTTCACACTCTCTTTATCTGTACAAAAAAAGGCCACGTCGTCTGCATACGCAAGAACCCGAACCTCATTAGTCAGTAATTTAAACCCTTGGAAATTTTGTTCTTTAACAATGCTCATACAAAGTGGTTCTAAATACAAGCAGAACAGGAGCGGTGACAAGGGGCATCCTTGTCGTACTGATGATACAAGCCTAATCGAATCGGAGAGAGAGCCATTCACTATCAGCCTCGTTGAACCATTAGCATAGCATATCCTGACACCTCTAAGGAGCAGGGACCCGATATTTATATGCTCTAGTACAGTAAACAGGAATGAGTGATTTACCCTGTCGAACGCCTTAGCCAGATCTAGCTGTACCATTGCCACCTGTCCAAACCCTTCAGCTACACACTCTAGCACCGATCTCGCAACATGAATGTTCGTCTGAATGGACCGGCCCCTGATGCCACATGTCTGATGATCACCGACCATAGATCTTATTACAACTTGCAAACGGTTAGCTAATACCTTAGCAAAAATTTTATAATCAACGTTGCATAAGGAGATAGGCCGATATCCGTCAACTTTTTGCAATTTAGACTCATCATCGCTTTTGGCTATAAGGACGGTGTGTCCTTCGTACATTGTGGCGGTTAGGTACCCTACTTCCAAGGCCTCACGGTACACCTGAAGTAACAATGGTGATAAGAGGGAACGAAAACACTGATAAAATTCGGCACTAAGGCCATCGGGGCCGGGCGTCTTGCCCTTCGCTATGCACCACCCCTGACATGCTTTTGGAGTGTACATTTTGGCCATGTCAATAGTACGACGTGCTGATGCGCTGACGTTTACATTTGAATTTTAAGAGCCAAGATCCGCTATCACTCCACCGCTTCAAGTGCCGCATCTCTAGAAGAGCAAGAGTGTTCGTACCATCGACAGGTACATCGTGGAGTGCTAGAACATCGATTTTGATTAACGATGTCCATATTAAATAAGAAATTCAGAAATAAACAACGTTGACTTTTAGGGTTATTACTGCTAGTTTCGACAGTTGTCTCTCGTTCTTTACACTTTTGAGCGCGCATATAATTCGTGTGTTCAATTCAAAATAGCTACATAAACATTCGTGGATGAGAGTTCTTTCTGACAGCATACTGGCTTCTCACAGCAGCACTGTACCAGATTAATGAGACCCGAGCGAGACAGCTTTTCTCGCAACTTTGTGGAACAACCCAAATCTTCTTTTCCGCTTCGCATAACCTTGTGAAATATTCCAGGGAAATTAACTAATGTGTCAGTGTAACAGCACATGTAAGTCCGCAGGCCTGTGTGCCACATCTTACAAAAAAAAGACGGATACGCAGCCGTTCCCGCATATGGTATCATTTTGATCAGCGGCCGATTTTGAGGAGGCCGGTAGGGCGTTGCTGGTGCCGCGTCGTCACGGCACAATTATAACAATTGGCCACGTCGACTTTAATACCGGTGTCGGTGCCATCAGCATTGCCGGCTTCAGAGAAGCGCGATTGAATACCGCGCAAGAGAAAAGTACAGTGTACACCACCGATGCGAAACTAACATACAATTTTAAAGGGCCGCGACGGAAAGCGCTTCTGTTGCGACTTCGTAACTCTTGGCCGTCGCGACCGAATGTTTCTGCTGCGACGTCAGAATTGGTGTCGTAACGTCGGAGTCGCTGTCAGGATATAAAGCTGTTGTTCCGACTTCAGAACTCTTGTTGTCGCGACAGAACGTTTCTGTTGCGACTTCATAACTATTGGCCTTCGCGACAGAATGCTTCTGTTGCGACATCAGAATTTCTGTCGTAACGTCAGAAATGTCTCTCAATTAATTTAGAAATGTCAAGAACTTCTGTCGTACAACAGAATTTCTGTAGTTGCGACAGGAATTCCTCTTGTCTTTTTCAACTGGGCACTACAGAAGCTTGTCGCATCGCACAATTTCAGTGCACTTCTGTTGTCATCATTGGGTACATGTTGCGACGATAGGTTTCCGTTGTGGAACAGTTCTCTGTAGTACAACAGAAGTTTGTCCATTACTTCAGGAACACTTCTGCTATGACAACCGGGGGCCTGTTGCAATGATAGGTTTCTGTCGTACAACAACATTTTTCTGTAGTACAACAGTAGTTGGTCGCATTACTTCAGGAACACTTCTGTTGTGACAATTGGGGGCCTCTGGCCACAATAGGTTTCTGTAGTATTTCAACAGCTCTCTTTAGCACTACAGAAGTTTTTCGGGTTACTGCACTTCAGGAACACTTCTGCTATGACAACTGGGGGCCTGTTGCAAATATAGGTTTCTGTCGTACAACAACATTTTTCTGTAGTACAACAGAAGTTGGTCGCATTACTTCAGGAACACTTCTGTTGTGACAATTGGGGGCCTGTTGCCACAATAGGTTTCTGTAGTATTTCAACAGCTCTCTGTAGCACTACAGAAGTTTTTCGGGTTACTTCAGGAACATTTCTGTTGGGACAACAGGGTGCCTGTAGTGATGACAAATTTTTCTGTAGTACTACAAAAATCTGTTGTAGAGCTTCAGCTTTCTGTTGTAACGACAGACATGCGACAGACTGTACTTCTGTAGACACAACAAGAAATGTCTGTTGTACACCAGAAAAGTTCGTCGCTCCATCAGGAATCTGTAGTTACTACAGAAAAATCCTGTTGTACAACAGAAATTTCTGTAGTTCTGAACACAACCACTGTTGTCATTTTCAACTGGGCGCCGTTTCACCGGCGGCGAGCTGACGACGGCTTGCTCTGGCTCCCTGCCTCCCACTTCGCCTGTAGGGTCTACCCTACTTTCTGAGTTTTTGCCAGCACTTTGATGTCGTGACCCGACCTTCTCCGCTGCCCGCGTCTCCAGCGCGTCGAGCCGCCCTTCCAGTTTGGCGCTCCTTTCTTCCTCTTCGTCAAGCTCGGGCACGGTCCTTACTAACTGCGCGGCCTGGGCCGCCTCCACCTTAACGAAATTGTCAACTTTTGCCTGCAGTGCTACCCGCTTCTCCTGTTCCTCCCTCAGGTCTGCCTTATAAGCTCTTCGAACTCAGCCGCCCAATTCCCTTCCAGTTTTTGGACGGCTTCCCTGACGCCCTCGCACGACGTGCACGTGAAGCTAGACCCCTCCACGTCTGCTAAATTCTGGAACTTAGTTTCGTCGAGGAAGCACCATCGCACGCACTCGTCGCACTGCACTTGCTCCCCGTCCTCCGCGGCCTTCACGTTCTTCGATTTCATCGCTAGGCCTACTTCCCTAGGCCCAACGAGGAAGTTCACCAAATCACTCAAGCAAAGCCGACCTCGACCGCTATCCCAAACTAAAATAAAGAATTATCACTCCCTACCCCATGTAAGAATCCGAAGAGCTAGCTGAAAGAATTAACTAAGCCTATCAATAGGTCCCTCCTACCAACTAGGACTAACGGGGGAGCCGCCAGACCTAGACAAAGCCGGTACGTTTACTAATCTTACCAAGAATTCAAAATTTGTGCCCCTACTCCATGCAAATGAAAACACTTCAAAACACTAGCTAATAAAGATAAAAGAGTACTTAGCTACGAACGAAGTCGCTGAAGCCTCGACCACAAGAGCATCCGTGAGCCGCCTCCCTTCACCGCTGAAAGCCCATGTTCCTACAGCGCCATCTCGTGCTATCTACATGAAGCGGCTCAGCGGCGGGCGCTTCCTGAACACAGTGCCCCTATTCTAGTACACTGTACCTATACGTTCAAAACATGGCGGTCCATCGGCGGTTCATAGAGTCACTGGAAAAAATTTCAGAGTACCGCAAAAGTTGGGATTTCTCTGGCTACACTGAGCGGCCGCCACCATATACCTTCCAAGCCGACTGCGTCGCGGGAAGGCTGCCGTGTTGGAAGAGCTTGATATTCGGTGACACATCGCTCTTTGTGCACGGAGATAATGGTTGCTAAGAACAAAAATAAAATGTTATTTTGTGCGAAGTAATGCAGCCGGTGGTTGTTTTGCACGCTGATCGTGTTAACTGCTGGAACTGTGCTACGATTATGGGCAGCAGCCTAGCGCTGCTATCGGGAGCTTATGCACACGTTTTTTTTTTTCCCCTCTCCGCGGAGCGAGCTACGAAGTAAACATTTCGTCACTTCGAGCCGGAATGATCAAGCTTGTGCTTTTGGGCATGGACATAGGGGCATAGCCGTCGGCTTCCATTGAATGTCTCCAAGCAGGACGAAACTAATACCTGACAGTGTCACAGGCACGCACGTTCGTTGTATAATTTCACAAGCTAAATCGGATACATTCAATTTAGTTTGTAATTCGATACCGCGCGTTCTCGACTCTGCCAGGCGACTTCGCACGCCGTATACGCACGACACACTGCGACTGCCGTGTGCGCACCGGTGTTTGGCCGTGATCGTAAGACGATCCGTGCACATAAGGCGTAAAAACCAACTTCGATGACCATTTTGCGCATTAAATCTTCTGGAAGGCCAATATGAGCCATTTGCATGATTACAGCAACTTATATTTACTTCCGTACACTGATAATGAGCCAGAGTTTGCTTCACTGCGATTTATGAACGTGGTTGTCTAGTGCGTTCATGAGCGGCTACTCTTGTTAACTTATTTATGACTGTTTTATTAGATTGCCAAGATTTGCTGCCTGTGTAAAAAAAAGCAGGAACGCTTGCTGCTGACGCAGCAAATTTTTTTTCTAAGTTACATAGGCGATGTATAAAATTATTGCGCTTTTAGAGTGGTTTATGTAACATGCATAGTGACAGAGTGAAACTAAAGCTGCTGGGTGTTCTGTTGTTTTGTATTTCTTGTTCTACATCAAGCACAACATTATTTGGGTATGCACTGTAGCATTTCAACATGAAACATAATATGTATGCTGACTTCAGTTCATAGCATGTGCTCCGCTTAAAGCTCAAAATTTGAAGCATTTGTTGTCAATATCACCTGGCCATTGGTTTCAAGCACGAAATGCGTATGTATAAATGAGCAAAGGATAAGTGGAAAAAAGGAAGTATCATGGGCCTCGTATTTACCATGTTTTTATTGACTGAGATCGTCATGATCTGCGAAAAACAAGTGCCATGTCGAGTGACTCGAGGTGAGAGGACGCTCACGTGCGCGGAGAAATGCGAATAACTGGCGCACGTGAGGACTAGGAATTCTAGCGCGACAAGTGTGCCTTCCGTGCCACGAGTGCAAAATAACCGTTTTTGTTAAGCAACAAACGCGTACACGTGTACCCGCGTCAAACGTGCAAGACGTGAACGATCCCTGCAATGAACTACTATTTTCGTAGCATCGCTAACACCGCGTGCACTTCACTTAAATATCTTCTCAAACAGTGCCGAAAAGCACAAGCAAGGTGTGCTTATACCTCGCACACGCGGGTGTTTTTTGTAGGCTTGAAGTTCTCCCGGCCGATTCTGTGTAACAACGCAGAACGACGCGCTCAGTCATTTTTCCTGGTCGGAATGTAGAAAAAAGTCTTTTCAGACTCAGTTCGGTTGCTGCATCCGAAGGCGCAGCAGCCAGGCATGATTTCCCTGTAGTCAAATGCGAACGCGACAATCGTAACACACACACACACAAACACTTAGGGAACTTGCGCTGCCTGCGCTCTAACTCAGCTGGCCCACCCAGCGCTTGGAAGGTATACGGCGCCCCAGAGGTCACATGGTACAGTTGGGCCCATGAACGCACCGGCGGCGCGGGGAAAATGAATGCGGTACTCTGAAATTTTTTCCAGTGACTCTACGCTCACCCAATGCATTGGCTCGCCTGTGCATGGATGGATTTTATGAACGTCCCCTTTGGAACGGGGCGGTGGGTTGCGCCACCAAGCTCTTGCTACTATGCTGCCTAATATTCTACCTAGGTTAACCAATGAAAAAAGAAAAAAAAACACTATGAACTACCATGTCCACATTTTCTGATCCCCTATTGCGAACTGTGCTTTTGTAGGTCTCCGTCTTTTGTCGTTTCCCTACTTTTCTTCCACCAATTCTCCAATCGCCTCTTACTAATGCCTATTGCGTACCTGTTTGCTTTACCACTGCTCCCGCTGCACCCAAGGGGTTCAAGGAGGCCAGTGGTGCCTAAATCTACCGCTGGGTAGACGTCTTCACATTCTAATAAAATATGCTCCGTCGTTTCCCTAGCTTTACCGCAGCAAGTACATGCTTCTTCTTCCTTCTTATATCTCGCTTTACAGGTGCGTATTCTAAGGCATCCCGATCTCGCTTCGAAAAGTAATGAGCTTCCCTTTCAGTTATCATGAATGGTTTCTTTCCTGATTTCGTTTTTTCCTCTTAAGTAGTTACTCATGGCAGGTTTCTTTTCCATTGCCGCCACCCATGAGATTAATTCAGCCTCTCTGACTTTCCGCTTGGCCTTCTTTGTGGCTGTGTTGCCCAGCCCACAGGCCGCATACTTGCTGGTAAGCTTCCTAGTTTTTTTCCTTCACTGTGAATCAATGTTTTGCCTGTAGAGATACATGAACACTCTCCCAGCCCATTTACTCTCTTCCACATTCCTCAGCCGTTCTTCATACTCAATTTTACTGCGAGCTTCCCTCACTTCAAAATTAGTCTAGCCCATATCCCCCTGCACAGCTTCATTTGTAGTTTTCCCGTGAGCGCCCAATGCGAGGCGACCCACTGACCTTTCTTTCCCGTCGAGTCCTGATTGTACCCCTGATTTATAGCAAACAACCGCATTTCCAAAAGTAAGTCCTGCAACCATTACCCCTTTCCACATACTTCGGATGACCTCGTACCTATTGATCCCCATAGCGTTCTGTGCTTCATTATGGCTGCATTTCTCTTCCCCTTGACTGTTATGGTTTTTCCTGTGTTTCCATATATCCATTGCCTTCGTTTATCCATATACCAAGGTATTTATATTCTGTTACCCGAGGTATTTATTGGCCGTGTATCTCCACTGTCTGTTCACTGTTTTCATTGAATACCATAACACCTGATTTTCTAACACTAAATTTCAAACCTAAACTCCTGCCTTCCTGTCCACAGATATTAGCCAGACGTTGCGAATCACTTTGCTTGTTAGCGAGCAACACAGTGTCTTCCGCATAAAAAAACCTGGGAGTTGCTGTACTGTACCTGCCTCCTTGTATGAGAGATTAAACCCGATATTACTTCCTTATAGCGCCCTCTCAATCCCCACCATGTACATCATAAACAGCAGCGGGGATAAAGGGAACCCCTGCCTCAGTCCCTTGTTGATATGAACTTTCTCCGCGCTCCTCATCCCTTCCCATTCAACGCAAACGGTATTTTCTAGGTAAATCTCCCTCAAAAGCTGTAGACAATCGTTGCCTATAAGCCTTCCCCTTCCAGAATATCCCACAAAATGTTGCTGTCTACGTTGTCGTAGGCTCCTGTAATGTCCAAAAAGGCCACTACAACGGTCTGCTTTCTGCTTTTGATATTTCATTACGCTGAGTAAGAACAAACAAGTTATCGTCCAAACGCCTACCTATTCTAAAGCCATTCTGAAGCTCTCCCAAAACGCCATTATTCTCTGCCCATGCTTGAAGCTTTAATTTGATTGCCTGAATTGCTAGCCTGTATAATTGCGATGTAATGGTCAACGGTCTATACGAGTGAATTCTGTCTTTTTCCCCTTTACCTTTATAAATTAATTTCATTCTACTTTGTCGCCAACTGTCTGGTATTCGTCTATCTTTTAAAGTTTTTTCCACTGCTTTCACCAGGGCTTCCTTACTTTTTGGTCCCAGTTCAGTTATCAGCCTAACGGGAACCTCGTCTAGCCTTGTGGCTCTGCGCTTAGGAATTTTCTCTTCCGCTTTCTTCCAGTCTAAATTTGTCAGTACAAGCTCCTTTTCCACTTGGGTCTCTTTCGTGCTCTTCTTTTTCAATTACAACCTCGTCCTTGCCTTGGAAAGAGTCGGCTGTTACTTTTGGATGTAATTTATTGCCGCTTCTCCTTCCAGTCTGTTTTCATCTTCGTCTAGGATATGTTGTTCTATTGTTGTTGACTTCCTGCCTAATAATTTTATGTGATTCCAAAATATTCTAGCAGCGGCCTTCTTTTTCTCACGTATTTCTCACAACCAACGTTCACGTTCACCTTTTAATTTTGCTTGTACCAGTATTTGAACCATAGACTTTTCTCCCGGTATATTTCCCATTTGCAGGTTACATCATTCTGTGGCAACTGCGCCTTCATTGCCTGCCTGTGCTCTCGATATGCTTTCTGTCGTTCGGCGATCGCTTCTCGTAGCTCCTTGTTCCACCAGCTTTTCGCTTTCTTTTTTCCTTTCCAACGAACATGTTGTTTCTCTTTCCGTATTTCTGTCGTTATTACACTTGGAAGCTCACCATATTCCCACTCCTTACTTGGCCACTTGCCAAGTTCTTCCTCAACTCTAGTTACTATATTTGCTATTTGTTCAGCGTTCAGATTTGGACTTGCCATCGTGTTTTCCTTGCTCTCTTTCCCTATTACCTATCCCATTTTGAAAATGATCCCTTTATGGTCTCTCCTTATGCTGCTAAACCCTTCCTCATCGATGACCATTTCTCTCAACTTATCATGAATTCCTTCTGTCATCAGACAGTAATCAATGGTCGATTGCCAGTTTCCCACTTCCCACGTGATCTGTCCTTCACACTCAGGCCCTGTATTGACGATCACGAGGTTATGTTGCTCGCAAAGGTCTAGCAATGACTTCCCGTTATTGTCGGTATAGCCATGTAAATCCTGTATGTGGGCATTCATGTCATCTCAGCACCATTCCCGAAACCTTTAATATCAGCGCTTATGCATTTCACTAACTCTTTCTTCTTCTCTGTGCATTTTTTTCCGGTCCACAAATACGTAATTCCCAGCCAAGTTTCGTTCCCACTCATTGTACCTGATAACCAAAGATGCTCTTGACATTGTGAATTTACTCTTTTCCATTTGGCTCCCTGATGGATGACCATTCCGACTCCCCCTCCCTTTCTGTCCGTCTTAGTTCTGTTGCACCCTTCCCATACATAATTCTCAATACCTGGCGGCTCTTCGGAGTCTCTAAGGTGCGTTTCTGTGACCGCATACACCCCTATTTGTTCTCTATGTAACTGCTCCTCAATCTCTGCCCACTTTTCCTTTCTTCTGCCGCCCTGCATGTTTATGTAGCCTATTGCATGGCGAGCTCTTGTTCTTGCTTTCCTCCTTTTTCTGTTATCGACGGCGATGCTCTTCTGATGTTCCCCGATGGAACCTTTTTTATTACTACCCTAGTCTGACCTTCTGAGCGCCCGCGGGCCCCCTAAAAAAGCAACAACGCGACCCCTAAGTAGCCAGCCCACTTCTCGTGCTAGCCTGTCATTGAAGTGGATCCCATCTCGTTTAAAACCACCACAACTTCTCATTTCCCTATTTACTTCGACAACCTCGAAGCCGTTCTCTCGGATCATTTTCCATATTGCCTCATTGGCAGCCATTACGGCACTGTGTACGTGACTGCAGCCGGTCGACTGCAGCGCCGCCCCTGCGGCACCAACGGGAACTATATATCTAGGTAACTTTTCGCCCTACGGGAGCCTAAGTCATTAGGTGGTCTATTCTATGAGGTGGTCGTGTAAGAAACGCGCCTAGCTCCTGAAACGCCCTAGTCGCGCGCGCGTGGGGCCCATGGGCGTCTTGCGCTGGAGTTTGAGGTATAGTAGTGGTGCCTGGTGGTGGCGCGGGAAACGACATCTGGGTCGTACCAGCTTGGGTCGTATTAAGCCCTTGCTGTGGCGAAGCACGTTTCTAGGCCGAGTTATGCGTCGATTCGCACTTTGTTCTGCCCTGTTGCGAGTGCGAAAAGGCTCGTCACTTCTCACAGACCAGGCCGACCACGCTGCGAGCTTGCCGCATGCCTACAGTTTAACGAAAACGGACTCTTCGTGTGCCGTAATGCTGGGAGCAGAAGGAATCGGTGACGCCGATCCGGAGAGACCTAGCCCAGCCTCGAAAAGGCATCATCATCATTACTTCTGCGTCATGGGCTGCCATGAACAAGAAGGCCTGAATCCCAACATCAGATTCTACCTTTTTCCTTCAAGACCTCACGAAGTGGAGCGACGGGCGCGCTGCATAGCTGCAGTTCGTCGCGCTAAGTAAGCGAAACTTCGCGCCACGCTGACTGCTTCGCCTGTCTTGAAGCTTGCTTGATTATCTGCGTTCTAAATTTCGGTCTCTTGCACCTGCAGTCCCGACATAGCAGCAGGTATGGCTGGTAATTCACGATTCGAGACCCAGCCACAGCGATTAATTACCAGTTCGACCGATACGAAGTGGTCAAGTGACCAGGTGTGTGCAAATGACCACGAATGGCCGGGATGATTCGGTGACAATTCACTACTCCACTACGAGCAGCACGGTTTCGAGAGTTAAATGTGCCCATACTTGACCTCAAGCCAGCATATTGAGGCAGCGCAGCAAGGTAGTATTGATTACAGCAGATCGATGTTCGAGCGCTGTCATTAAAAGCTACGTCAAGTGAGCTGCGCACGAGCTCGCGCTGCAGCGCGATTCGCACGTACGTGCGAGCTCATATATGCATTGCATCAGTTATTACCATTTACTAAGAGGGACAGATGGCCGCTACTGCAACGCAGGCATAACTACTTGTTTAGCGGCAAGCATTCAACAAAGATTGCAGGAGGCCCGCCGTTTCGCGGCATGTCGAACGACCGCTGCCGTCGCGGCGCGTACGATCGTGCGCTCGAGCAGTTCGTACATCGCGGCGCGTACCGTCGTGTGCTCGAGCAGTTCCGTACACATGATGTCTGCTTAACGCTGCTGTGGATTCATCAGCATTTCCTCGCGTTTTTGAGCCTGAATCTAGCAGCGTGCAAACCTTACCTGAAGTTCCACTTCGTACGCGACTCGCTTCATTGGCGATTGACACCGCGCTAAAACTTCGCCGCTTAATTCTTGAACGGCGTACATGTATTCGGCACTGCATAATTTCTTGCCTGTACGCAGCGTGCCACCCCTGAAAAAATCTTCGGCGCCCGATATTTGCTGCAGGCCGTGATACAACACAACCAAAAGTGGCGGGTCCATAATGTAAATGTGCTTTCCGAAGCAAACGACCGAGTTTGGTACGACCCATTTTAGGACAGAGGGCGCTTTTTATCACCATTTTCGCAGCGCCCCCTGGGCAATGCAAGAGCCCCATAGAAATATACCATAGCGCAGGGTAGTATTGTTTGCAAGATCGGTCCAAATAGGTCGCGAAGCTTCGGGCGAAAAGCGGTTCAGTCACGGAGGAAGGAAACTCAGGAGAGGCCCTGACGTCACTCTTTGTGAAGCTAAAGTGAAGCCGGAAGTTGGCGTTGCTCATGGCATTGCTCCGCCTATCGGGCCAGCTCTCCTCTCTTGTTTACATTTTTCGCGAAACCACGCCGCGCTGCGCGCAACCGTGCTGCTCGGACCCGCACGCTCCGCAGCAATACTAAACAATCATTGGCACGTTAGAATGATTCTGCCAAAGAGGGCAAAATTTCCCACGGATATTCCTTCGTCGTAGCCATTGCCGTGACACGGTACATTGCATACAGCGTTGCGTGCGCGTTCATTTCACGAACTTTCTTTCCTCCTGTCCCCCCTGGTCATAGCAACATCCGGGAGAGCAGGGTGCAGATAACGCAGTGCAGCAAAACACGGAGACCAACGCAAACCTGCCCGCACGGTGCCTTTGCCACGGTACGAAACCTACTACGGAGCAACACGTGTGAGCGCACAGCACCAAAAAAAGCCGCCATTGTGGCCCGAAAGGTGTGGCCACCACGGCAATGAAATAAAAAATGAACAAGAAAGAGGAGAACCTACTACGTCATTTCCTCCACACTTTTCTCCTAGCGCGCGAAGCGGATAGGGCCTCTCAGTTTCCTTCCTCCATGGGTTCAGTACATATTGTCACCGACATCAGCAAGGGTGGTTATGGGAGCAGCGATTGAAGCGCTACTATGTTTGGAGGGAACAAACCTTGGGAAATAAAAAAAAGTGTTTTTTAATTCAAGCGAGACACCAGTTAGATTCATTCAACGAAAATAAAATCCCTGGTTAATTTTATATATCCGTGACGAGTTAAGAAAACACACGTTTATTTAAGTTTATTATTATTATTAATTTTTTTCAACGCCCATTGTTACAGGGGGCGTTGACGCCACTATCACTCGCAATGCAATGCACGTCTTGAAATGAGCAGAAAGGCGCACACGTAAAGTTCACCTGTTGAAATACGCCTCCCTCACAGTTTGTGCTTTCTTGCTTGTCGAAGTTTGTCTGAATTTGGTGACGCGGGTAGCTTCATCGCTTCTTAATCTGTTCAGTCGAAAGTAGTGAGTTACGACCGCCAGATAATTGTGTAGTTTTCATGCGACTGCGCCTGTCGACGGGCTTGGCGTCCGACGAAGGGATCAGCACTCTACAACTAAAGCTTCCGTCGGCCTCCAACGAAAGCATGTTCTCTGCAGCGGTGCGATTTGGACAACCGCACGGCTGGCCTTTTCCTGCATCGTTTTCCGCGCTGAAAGAAAGCTCGAAAGGCCCGTCAAGTTGAATGGCGGGGAATTAGAATATTAGCTCCAAAAGCAGGCCAGCAAAACAAATTTCGCGCCTTTGAAAACAAAATGACGTCACTTCTGCGTTTAACAAACATGGCGTCACATTATTTTTTCTTCCACCGGAAGTGTTCCCACCACATACAGATGGCGCTATGCTTCATGAACCGCTATGAATTGGATGAACCGCTAGTGACTCTAGGCGAGCGAATGTAAATGCGCGCCCCGGCGGACGATGTGATAGTGACCGTTTGATCATATTTACGCGGTGCTTAGAGAACGTATACTAAGCCCTGGGGCCTGTGCAACGCTCTTAACTCGCTGTATGTTTCTTGCGTTGCACCGTTGTAGATTATCGTAGTGCGGTCCATTCGCGCTTTCTTTGGGCGCGGTTCAGAGAAGCTGTTGTACTCTCGCCGCTTCCGCATCAGGTCACAGTGCACGGAAGAATGTGTTGACAGTTGTGCTATCGCGTGCTGTAGTTCACCGCAGTTCAACACTACGCTGGAAGGACTGTTGGTGCAGTTGATGCAGCGTGAACGGACATGAAGGAGCGCCCGCCTCAGAAGGTAAGTCCGGCGCCTAGCGTATTCTTATGGTTCATGTAGTGTACCTTGTCATGCGCAGCAGAGGATGATTAGTACAGCTAAAAAACCAGTAACACTGATTCCCTAATGTTCGTTCGATATCGTAGTGCACGTTTAGTAAAAAGTTTCATGAAAGTTACCACGAGATTGATGTTGCTAAGAGCTTTATCTATTGTTTATTTTCGTTTTGTTATGAAGTATGCTAGCGCCGGGTCATCGCTTGGTCTGAACGGGCACAAAAATTCAAGCAGGGAATGTCACTCCTTCTGTATGCAATTTCTGAGCAAGAAATTGTATAGACCGTTCTAGAAGTATGTTGATGTGTTGCGCAAATGTTTTCACAGCTAACGTCAACGCGCGACGGCATCCAAATGGTCTGACTCGTGAGAAGATTTTAGCTTGTATGCAAACTTTGCTGCTTATAGATTGTCGCCAATGCAATCTGTATTTCTTGTGTTTAGTGTTCTGCTTGTTTTCGTGCCTTTGACATGTTGAATAACCACCTGCGATGTAAGAATGAAATATTTAATTTGTCTAAGCAGATGCAGCTTCATGTAGCTGGCTGTACGAGAGCTTTCCACAATCTGACGCGATGTTGTTAAATCACAAGTTTGCAGTTTCAGCAGTGATTACAATAGGCTGAACATTTATTGTTTAGGGATGTCACAATTTCCTGCGACGAAGGGATCTCTGCACCACGTAGGAGTCTGCGGCACGATGCAGCCTGAACAGCACGACAAAGCATCTGATCTGCTTGCTTTGACAAGGTACGTACAAAACGGTCACAGCCATTTATGTGTTCTAGGTTCTGTTCGTGTATTTCGTACCTGCCAACTTTCCTGAATCGCTCATGCAATTTATCAATTCTTGCTATTCTATAATTTTACCTATGTTCCATTAAGTAATTAGAATGAAGTTCCATTAGTGAAGATGTTTTAGAGCTGTTGAGAAATGCGGTGGCCTAGGATTGCGAAAACGCACGTAAAGAATAAGTCATGGCGCTTATGCTGCTTTCTTAATTGCTAGCAATGCTGGCAATCTCTAACAAAAATACCAGAGGGGCACTTGCTTTAGGTAAGTTTATTAAGATACGTTCCAGAAGCAGGCTAAATTTGCAGCAACAAAAGCACTGACAAAAACCCACTGATCTAAAATCATGTTAGTTTCTGATTTTCCAAGTGTGCTGCTTGTGTGCAGCATGTCAAGGTAAGTAATGGTTAATAATGTATGTGTAGATAAATGTGGGTGCTGAGAGAAATCTTTAGGAAAGTGCGTGCTGTCTTTCCAACACAGGATTTCTGTCTAGAATTTTTGCAATATATAAAGTGCACAGGCTGGCAAGTTTGGCAAACAATGTTCAACACTTCTGCTTTAGATTTTAATGTAGCCAGTTCATTATATGTCCCTAGTATAGCTTAGCGTCAAGCTTGAAGCTGATCTCTGATGTCACATAAGTTGCAGGATGTAATAACGTGGTATCACAAACTGCTTGTTACGCATGTCAGTCAACCTGGTGCAGTGGTCACAAAGGCTTGATTATGGTGTTGTCTGCTTGACTTGGCTGATGTGAACTTCAGTATTTTGGGGTACCCTCAAAGCCATGCTGTACTTTGCAAGCATATTAAATCGGTGAATTTGAAATATGTGATTGGCTGTGGCATTCTCAGAGAAATAAGGCCTCTTGTGAATAATGCATATATGCATTATTCGAATTTTCTAATACTCTTTCAAGCAGCAGCCTATAGGCTACTCCCCATAGAAGTGACCACCTTTGCTTACAACATGTGGCAGTCTGGTGCAGTTTACTTAACCTGTCTGCCATCTATGCACGAGGAGGAGGACAACAGCGAAAAAAAGGGACCTTCCAATAATGTTTTTGCACAGATGGCTCATACATTGCACTTTTCTTAACTTGCAGGCTTTGTTAACTCAAAGTTTCTATGGGCGAATATCACCATTTCATTCCCATTTATACCTAATAAGAAAAGCTTTGTACGCAGTGTCTCTTTTTATAGTGTACTCTTGGGAGACTAAGTTCACTTGTTTGATTGCAGGTGTGGCTGGGCCTGCAGAAGGAGTGTAAGCAGGCTACTGATGTCGCTGATAAGTGCTGATCTCTACATCTGAGTTGGCCCCACAACATCCAGGCACCACTGTGCGTAGCTTCATTGACAAGGTAATATGATACAGACACCTTGCACAGCAGTATCAGTTTTGAGAAATATTGTAAGACACAGGGGTTGGCCTTGGTGGTAAATACACTCGTGTTCTTTATTTAAGGGCTCTCCTTGCAGTGTTCCTCATGTACATGTTTTCAGAGGATGCTTAAATGCAAACTGCCATGGAACATTTTTTTGCCTTAAAGTAGCACTCTTTCACCAAGAAAAACGCCTTATTTAGCGCACAATTCATAAGAAAGGTGAGGAAGTGACAGGACATAACAGTCTAACAACCGTCCAATTTTACTGCTTGCACAGCAATATAAAGCGAGAGGTGAAAGGGCAAGAACAGATAAATCGACAATGCATGTTGCTCACACAACTGCGAAAAGTACACATGTCATGGCTACTATGACACTTGTTTTACAATTCTAAATAAGCAGTCTTGCTATCTGATAATCCACTGGAAGGAGAGCCAACTCGCAGATTCCCTGTCACGCATATAAGGAAAGGCTCACAAATCTTGCCAGCCCTATGCTCGTAACACATTGCCACCGTTGCACAGTTTTCAAACAAAATAATGCAAGTGAGCTTTGCACTACCAAGTGACCATCAAATGACCTGAGCAGTCAGTTGACATGGTTGCAAATCCATTCATTTATACATTGGCCTGTTTTGCCGACGTAGTGTCTACTGCATGACAGTGGTATTTAATATCCATCAACACCCCTGCGCTCTACGTACTCTTTCATGCATGCTTTTTTTCAGAGGTGGTGGAAGATTACTTGATTCCAGAACAATTTGGTTTGTTCTGCACATGATAATGAACTTGTCAGTCTTATATTATCATCGTCATCAGGCGGCACGCCGCTCCGACGAACGTGGTCATGCAACCGCTCCTTTTTTGCGCAGGCTTTCCTGCTATGCTCCCTTGCTCCGCTACATTCCGGTTTCGGCCTCATCGATCCCGCCACCGCTCGTCAACCAGATGACGCTGCTACACAGCTTCCTGTGGATGGCGACCGAGCAGCAGAAGACAGGCTAAATCTTCCGCATCCAGCTACAGTCGAGTTCTTCGCTTGGCAACCACGCAGTACTGCCACCTCAGCAGCTTTGCCTTGCCTACAAATACCGCTTCCATTCTGGGGCCATTCGAGGCACGCCGCTCTGACGAACGGGGTCATGCAACCGCTCCTTTTTGCGCAGCTTAGTTACCTCCCTCTCGCTAGTTGGCTCCGAAGCAGTAGTCCTTTTCTGGTTGCAGAATTTTGTCGTCCAAATCCGATTTTTTTTATTTCCGGTGTAATGATCGCACCCCGAACTTGCCGCAGTGATATGTTATGTGCGAAGTCTAGCTGTTAATGATCGCGTTTATGATCTGTCGAATGCTACGCGAACAACTATTCAAGACAAACCAAGCGGTCTGCACGCACGAAACATTCTTAAGCAGATGCACAATTTCATTCCTTTCATCACTTTCCGCACTTCCATGACAAAAAAAGCTACAACCAAAATTGCTTTTATTATGTTTAGGCTTTGTAATGGTTATTGTCAACAACAACAAAAAAGGCGCCTTTCGATTCTTCTCATCTGCACTCGTGGGCACGCAATAAATCTTGTAACGCAGCTAAGATATTTACCCAACCTTAGCGGAAACGTGCTGTATTAGGATAGTAGTGAAGACAAATATCGCAGTTTCTGCAGCATGCCCACCGTGTTTTTCTATGTCACTGGCAGCTAAGCGTGCCAATCTGTTTCTGCCCGCTCATAGCGGACGTGGCTACGTTATTGCCACAAACTTACCGATAGTAACTATATTATTCATTACTGATACGGAAGAAACTGTTTCAATGCACGTAATGTACTCACGAGAAGAAAAAAAATCGCGTTTGGTGCATTTGGTGTGTTCAGCTTGCTGCGCTGGCCGCCATTTTTTTTTTGGTGTCCCGCACTACATACAGTGGCAGCCACCTATTTGGTGACCTGTTGCCATCCCGCAGCAAATGCGAGATGAAAACAAATTGTTTTTGCTGGAAATTTACCCGCGTAATGATCACACACCTGAATTTCCGTCCATTTTTTTCACAAAAAAGTGCAATCATTATGCGAGTAAATACAGTACTCTTGTGACACCAAGCTCACTTGTTCTAATGCAGGTGTGACTGGGCCTGCAGAAAGGCTGTAAGCAGACTGCAGTGTTGTTGATCAGTGCTGATCTCCACGTCTGAGTTGATCCCACAACGTCCAGGCACCACTGTGCTTTCACAAGGTAATATGATATGGACACCTTGCACCTCAGTATCAGTCTTGAGTTCGACTTTTGTTAAGTATTGAAGAATACACAAGGGTTGGCCTTGGTGATAAATAGACTCGTGTTCTTTTTTTAAAGTGCTCTTTCTGCAGTGTTCCTCATGTACATGCTTTCAGAAGATGCTTACACTCCTTAAATGTAAACTGCCATGGAGGTTGTTTAGGCCTTAAACTAGAACTCTTTCACCAAGAAAAAAGCCTCATTTCACGCACAATTATTTCATAAGGAAAGTAAGGAGGTGACAGCCAGTGTCTAAGAACTATCCAATTTGACTGCTTGCCCAGCAATATCACGTGAGAAACGAAAGGGCAAGAACAGATAAATCGACAGTGCATGTTGCTCACATAACTGCGAATGCGACACATGGCATGGCTACTATTATTGCTGATATGACGATAAAAATATTGTAGTTTTTAGATTAGCCGGTAAGCTACTTAAAATTTTACACCAGCAAACAACCAGCGTGGTAGCTGTAGTTGCACTACTTCAGGAGTAAGATAGTATTTTCAATGAAAATTGAGTAGTGCTGCAGTTAGCGAAGCTGTTTCTGCCTGTACAATAAATTAGGCATTTTTAAAGAGGCAGCATAACAATTATGGTGCTGTGTCACATAATTAGTAAAGTGAGGGGAGGTTTAATGAGACCCTGAAACGATTTTGACGATTTTCTACAAATGTACTGTCATTAGGGTAGGTCTTTCTGATCATTAATTGACGCGTAAAAGTGCTCCACGTAAAGCGTTTAATTTATTATAAGGTTTTAAAAACGCACATCGCTGCCAATTGCAGCACACTGCTCGGCGGAATTTTAAGCCGCCCCTACCCATATGACGTCAGTGGGGCGAGCTATCGAATTGGCTGACCAGGGCGCGTGATCGATAATTTTTTCAACCTTATGGTAAACAAATGATGTTCGTAATGGTTGGAATGTTAGCTACCTTTTTTTTATAAAAAGAAAGTAACATAAAGAGAATGCACAAGAACAATTTTTCAGTGCACTTCCGCAACACAGCAAGTGTCGTCTGCTTGTATTACAACGTGCTCCGTTCTTGACGAGAGCTGCGCCGTCAGTGTCGGTCTGTCTTTTTGGGAGCGCTATGGTTCGACTTTGTTGCGTTGTGGAATGCAAACGTAGCGACTGGCAGTATGTCAAGCTGCGACATCGTGTCTCTCTGCAAGCCAGTATAGGAGCGGACTGGCTGCAACGCATCGGACTGCCACTATCCGATCGGCGCCAGGATTTGCGCGATTGCGGCCGTCACTTTACACCGGAAGATTACTAACACAATAGCGTTTCGCGAGTCCGGCATTAAGCCAAACGCCAAGCGCAAGGGGACAGGGCCTGGCCGCTTGACTGTGCCGTTTAACGGGTGAGCAGAAGCGCAACTGTGAATGGTCTGCACGGTGCAGCCACCTGGTGACATAGAGCTCAACCACACACAGTAGCAGTAACAAAACGTATTCGTCTTTGCTGGTGGTGTAAATTTTTCGCAAGAGTGTAATCATCAACACGTTGTTTTCGTAGATGTTTAAGATGTTTTCCACTTGGTTAGAGAAATATTAGCTCTTTGTTTGGCTGGCTAAGCTCCGCGTCAACAAGTGGCTGGACCGTGCAGACCGATCAGGCCGCTCACGTACGTCTATGCTAAAGTTCCTTCATCAGCTTGAGTTTATGCCTACAGTTATCAGCCGAAACACCCAGCTTGCCTCTTGTTACCGGAATACTAGATACTCTCCAGGAATACCAGAATACTCTACCAGGCTCTCGCTTGGGGTTGACGGCCAAGCGGCTAGCGGAGTGGTTTCGTGCAGGCGGGGGCTGGCTCCAAAGCAAACGGAAGTGGACGATGTGACGTCGCATCGTGACGCAGAACCAGAGAAGGTGGAGCTTAGCCCCGAACGCTCGGCGAACCAGTTGAGGAGGAAAAGCATGGCTAGGGAGGAGGGTAACTTGTAATAGCTTGTAGCTCCATTAATACGTAACGCTTCACTTAAATTGTGGTGCGAATGTTCTATTTAAGCTGTACCCTACGCGTCTACAAAATTTGGCCGAACCGTTTCAGGGGTCCTTTAGGTAAGAGAAAGAGGAATATTAACCTTGTCGTACAAACAGGTCCTCGCCTGAGCCATCGTCACTGTGATGGAATGGCTCCCAGATAACTTGGGGGGGGGGGCTAAAATTAGCCTTAAAAAGCTGACGCAATAATACGAAAACCATTGTGTAATGTGTGGTTGCACCTTTCTTTGACCAGCGCAGTATCGGGAGCATGGCCAGACAGCAGCTGAAATGTGATGTAATAGAAGCTGTTCATATTCAGTACTTAGCAGACAGGTGGGTTTACATTGAGTCCCTGTTACTATACCATGGGGAACTGGCAGCCTACGTTCTTGTAAAATAAAAATAATAGCATAATGCAGAATGTTGGGGGGCAGGAAGTTTGTTGCATAAAAAGTATCTGATAATAGTTTCAGTCCTGCATCTATTCCGCTACCTAACTAAGAAAAACCCATGCTAACGGTTGTATCCTACATGTGTGTGGAATGTGGTCTGGCGCAAGTACCATGTGGTGAACAGTTTCTTATGCTATTGTGTAACATTTAGGAGCTTTTTTTTTAGGAGCCACAGGAAGGCTTTTCTTGCAGTTTATAATTTTATTAGAGAGACTAAAAGTGTACCCTGCTGAATTTCTAAAATTATCAATAATTTCTATTATTTCATTTCTTTACGTTATCTTCTTTTATCAAAATTCTTAACAATATATTCACAACATTTCTAAATTACAGTTCTATCGTCCCACCACTCCACTAATTCAATCTAGTGGCGCTTCACCTCTAAGCATACGGAAAACCGCCTGCTTCTTGGCCAATCCCCCATAGTGGGTATGCGCCACTGTCTGGGATGACGTGTTACAAGAAGAGGAAGAAGTAGAATCTTGGATTATATATTTATTTTACTTTTTGTGTTAGTTATTTATTAATCAAATTCTTTTATTTATTCAATCATATTACCACCCGATTCGTGGCCTATCCCCCATAGTGGGTTTGTGCCATTGATTGAGGCTTCATCATCATCATCAGAAGCAACATCCCCCCATTGAGCCCGTGGAATGGTTTCCTCGCATACGTGCGTTCACATCTGAGATAGTCAGGTATGGACCGTTCATTTTCTTTAGTTTTGTTTTGTACTTACCTCTTATTGTGTCGTCAATCTGATTGTGAGCTCCTAATGTCTCTTTCTTCTCCCGGCCAGAGATATTTCCTCTGGACCGCTTCGCTTCCCACTAATGACATGCCTATAGAGACTTTCTTGCGCAGTGGCATTCACAGCGTTCCAGTGGCCCTAGTGCCGACCAATGGGGGATACATACGCGTGAAGAATCCCAAAGTGATTCAAGAAGAGCTGCGGAAAGCAACCCCGCATTTCCAAAACATAACCGATGTTCCACAATTTGGCAGAGGGAGCATTCTATGCTGTGCGCCATAGCAGACCTGTGTCTCCGAGCATCTAAAGTGCGAAATGTTCGCGAATCACCCGGTGAGATCTTTCATTCCTGCTCATCTAGCTTGCGTTAAGGGGCTAGTTCGTGGAGTCGACGCGAGTATGTGTGCTTCCGAGGTCCTGCAGATGTTCTCCCCGGCAGGTGCCGTCTCCGTCTGTCGATGTTCACACGTTTGTGAGAACCAAAGAGCCCCACAGAGTCGGTTATTGTCACCTTTGCGGGCACAAACGAGCCGTCGGAGATTAAGGCGTGGCCATTAATATAGAGGGTGGAAGCAATTTCTCCCAGCCGAGTGCAATGCGTTCAGTGTTGGCGATATATGGCCACAGTATTAAGGGATGTCGATCAGAGCTTCGGTGCCGCATTTGCGAAGAAGGCCACAATGTAAAAACGTGTTTCTCTCAGAGGGAACGATGTTGTTTGTGTTAAGGTTCCCACCCTGCGGACTATGCGCAATGCCCTGCGAGAGACCAAGAGCTCGAAATTCTACAAATTATAGAACGGAAACTGTGTTGACGTCGTGAAGCTCGTGCACTCTCATTAGAGAAATCATGTGGCTATGCTGAAGCTGCTTCTCGTCACTCCAAAGCAATGTATGCATCTCTTGGTGATGTTGTAGCTACTGCCGTAGAAAAAGCTATGGAAAAAGCCCTTGACAGTTTAGTTACAAACCTTTCAGAGACTGTTGGACAAGTTCTCACCTCTCAGTTGTCGCAACTTTTGCATGCTACTGCACGTCCAAGTGTTGCTTCTGAAACCGCAGTCTCTGATGAGAACATAGAGAAACACGTATCGGCAGAGGCCTCGCCTCGCAGTACTGATGCCTCCGAAATTCCCGCAACTCAGGGCTTTCACAGTCACGAATCCGGTTCGGATACCATGGAGAACATGGATTTGGATGCTAGAACTTGTAAACGTCCTGCTTCTCCATACTCCCCGAGAGCTAGTACCCTCCACAAACTAAAAGCTAAAGAGAGTGAAAATAAGAGGTCATTAAAAGTTGATTTCCTAAACGATACCACTCTACAGACGGCAGTTAATACTGCCGGAATATCGTCAACATAGGAAGCTTGAAAGTGCTGCAGTGGAACTGTCGTTCCATTTTTGCTGCAGCCGCTTATCTCTCATATATCTGTGAAGATATTTCTCCTGATTTGATTATTCTGCAAGAAACTTGGTTATCCACAGAAAATAGTTATCATTTAAAGAATTATCGCAGTTTTCGTCTAGATCGTCCTTCTCGTAGATGGGGATTAGCATTTTTCATCTCAACAGAAATTTGTCATAGAGCTAAAATTAGTCACCAGTCATTCTCCACCGTAAGTGAGATTCTAGCATTCGATGTAACACTTCCTGGATGCGCCCCATTTTCGATAATCAATGTTTATTTCCCTACAGGAGTCCGCAATACAGGCTCTCTTGATGCCTCGGTCGCAGCATGCAGAAAGGATATAATCATAGCTGGTGATTTTCATTTTCACCATGTATCGTGGGGTTATCGGTCCGACTCTTGTGGTAAACGATTGTTAGATTCGGTTTCGTCAAATTACCTTATTTGTGTAAATTCGAGAACACCAACTTAGGTATCCGGAAAATCGCGTTCGGTGTTAGACCTAACTTTTTCCAGTTCCTGCTGTGTAATTTCCTCCTGGTTTGCTATTACCTCGGCCACAAATAGCGACCATCTTTCAATAACTTTTGAAATAACGCGCCTAATTAATTTGGTTTAAAAGCATATCCGAAGTTATGTTAACTATAGTAAATTTCAAGTTTCACTTCGATCAGCTTTAGAAAAACAGGTTGGCCTAAATGATGAAGTTAAGGCAGTTAATTTATGTGACGTGCCAATTGACAGTTATAAAAAACGCAAGTTCAGTATGCAGTCAACTAAACGTAGTACTTATTCACCATGGTAGAATCCGGACTGTGCACGCGAATATAGAAGAAAGGCAGCCTGGAGAAAGTTACTATAAGATCAATGTCCACGTAATTGGAATGACTATAAGTTTGTTGCAGCTACATTCAGGCAAACAGTTCACAAAGCGAAAGAAAATTATAACACAAAACATTACAGTTACTTATCGCAGTCTAGTAATAAAAAAGCCCTATTTTGGTTTCTTTGGTCTAAAAAGATTGTTTCAGCCCCAATAAATGTAGAGCCTGTTAGCTTAACTTGCACTGAATTAGTGCAGTCACTGGAGGATATTTCAAAAGGCTTAGAGCGTCGATTCACATCACTTCGCCCCTATCATATACCGGCACCTGAACCAGCTAATAAGTACATAACAGTCACATTAGAAGAAAAAATGAGAGGGGTAAAGATGCTGCCAGCTTCAGCCCCAGGTCCTTATGGCATAACTACAGCAATGATAAAATTATTATTCCAATTGTCTCCCCAGGATTTGCTTAATTTTATAAATTACTCGATTAAAAATTCATGGATTTATCCAGATTGGAAGGTTGCCAAAATAATTCCACTACTCAAAAAACCAGGCCATGGATATACAATAGACAACATTAGACCTATTTTTCTGACCTCAAATCTTGTAAAGTTAACCGACAGAGTTCTGTATGGTCACATGGATAGGTGGATAGGCGAGAACCAAATATTTAGTGATTCTCAAATAAGATTCAGGCCCACCTGCTCAATTTTGTGTGTTCATATTGACTTGGAGAGTAGAATTCAACTCGCTCACCGGAACAACCAGTACGCGGCCTTAGTGACATTAGACATTGCGAAGGCGTACGTATGACGGTGTCGACCACAGTACTTGATTCAACAGACTCAGTAGCGTGAATCTTCCACAATATGTAATTGCATGGAGTCAAAATTTTATAAGCGGACAAACATTTTATTGCTATCAAAACGGTGTTTCTTCTAAAAGGTACAAACAGACAAGGGACATTCCTCAAGGTACAGTACTTTCCCCAGTATTATTCAATATTTTACTAAATCACATGCCGACACATCATGACGTACATGTATACGTATACGCTGATTATATCACATTTTTCACGGTATCGAATGATATACATAGCCTATATAAAACTTTGCAGTCGTGTTTGAATCAGATTGAAATTTGGCTAAAAAGAATACAACTGTCGCTAAATGTGAACAAAAGTGCGATCATTGTCTTTCCCTTAACTTCTATCCGAATAACACTGTCGTATGGCCAGGAGGTTATTCCGCAGGTACATTCTTTAAAATATCTGGGAACGATTTAAACCGAAAAGCTTAATTGGCAGACACACATAGAATACATCGCATCTAAAGGAGCACGCGCTGTTGGTTTATTACGAGGAGTCTGCAGCAGTCGTTTTGGAATGCGCAAGGAGACCTTGCTGATGATTTATTGTATGTATGTCCGCCCCATTCTGGAGTTTGGATGCGTGTTATTTTCAGGAGGTCCTACGTATAAGTTACGTCCTCCGGTTCTTTTAGAACGCGAATCACTACGTCTGTGTTTCGGCCTTCCAAAATTTGTAGTCAATAATATTTTATGTCATCAAACTCACCTGCCTTCTCTTCAAACTCGATTTCGTATACTGACAGTCCAAACATTCCTAAACATCTATGCTTCTCTGCAGAGACGCTCTTACTATACTTTTATTCGAGAACCAACTGCATTCTTTGAGAATAAATGGTCCAGACTGCATCGTCCCCAGGTAGTTTTTGCGCAGAAGCTATTAGAGCCATTGCAAATATCAATCCGTGATATGGCTTTTCAAAATTTACCTACTTCAATAGTATGTGTTGAATTTTGCGATATATTTTTCAATAACGCTAAGCTCCTACCTATTCGATACCTAAAAGGTTTATTAGATGACCACCTTAAAAGCCGCCAAATAAATGTAGTAATAGCCACAGATACTTCCGTCAGCGAAGAGAAGGCCGTAGTGGGCATTTTTTCGACATCAATAAATTGGTCTTTCTCCCTTCGACTACCCGACTTTACGCCAATATTTCAAGCAGAGTTATTGGCGATCATCCTAGCTCTACGGAGACTTCCAACATCTATTTCTGCAGCCGCAATCTTAACCTTCTCCTTGTCTGTTGGCTCCGCTTTATCTGTGCCCAATTCATTTATCATTCTCCGAGAATTTCATTCATTCATTCCCCAACATTTACGCCTCATCCAACTGGTATTGTTGCCAGGTCACGTGGTGCTCACTGTAAACGTGTCAGCTGACGCAGCAGTAGCGGCATCTCTTAAAGGCCCGGTGCTGAGGATCCTAAAACCTTCGGCATACGTCACTTCTGCAAGATTTAAAAAATCTTTTCATGAAAAGCATGCCAATCATGTGTATTAGATAACGCCGATTTTCAGCACCTGAGATTTCCTTGGCACAGCGGATGATGTGCAAAAAGAAAATTTGGAGTTTCATTTACGCGTATGCGTTGCTGAATACCAAGGCTTAATTTCTATTCCCATAGGTCTGGTTTGGCACCTTCTCCTAAATGTTTTTACTGCAATGAACCTGAAACTATGGATCATTTCTTTATCGAGTGTCGTAGGTTCAACGTGCACAGAAAACGACTTCTAGAAGGTCCTTTGGGCCAACTTGGATTAGCCATAACGCTACCTATCATTCTGTCTCTGGTGGCGTCGGCACTAGGACACTGTAATAGGAACGTATGTGATGCCATACATAATTTTGCAATGGAAACAAGGAGACTTCCATGCTAATTTTACTAATTTATTTTCTACAACAAGAAACCAAAAATATTAACTTCTAATTTTAACAAACTATAGCATGAAAATTATTATTAACAATTAAAATTCATTTATTATCTCAATTTAGGGTTAAAAAACAGCTGTAAAATACAGTTCCTGAGTAAAGAAAATCGTATCTGCAAAAATCTGCAAGGTGGAAAAATTTTCACAAAATAAAATACTACTTTCCAAATCAGTAGAGCCACAAGGAATGTCTTTTAGTTAGGAGCTCTTCCCAGTTTAATAAAAATTCATCCTAATCAAGGAACAGTACTCAAGACTAACATCTTTTTGAGGCAGTCTCTCGACCATTTGAGCTAACTAGAAGAATGGCGGACTGGATAGTAAGGTCGCATTTATCAACCAATGGATGCAAAGGGACAGTGAATAAGGCCCCTGAATCAGTTCTGCAGAAATGTGGAAATCTTCCATCATGACAATTTCGCCACTCTGATTTGGGCATCTGCCAAAACAGTCCCAATAAGAGAAAGTAATTTGATAAGTGTGGCATCGCACTGACATACTGGCGCAGATTTCAGCCCGAAATTCATGAAAAGAAAGTTTGGCCTACATTAACTCCAATAGCGGTAAACTCTTGCATCAAAAGAATAAAAAAATGAAGCTTCGAAACAATACTTTACTAGACTTAACGGATTTATTGTTACTCATTCGTGTCCCTTTAATAGATCACAAAATAATGAAACAAGCAAATCACTTGCGACTCACTCGAATGCAGGCGTAGCAGCAAAGCTTGGAGCAATGGGGACAGAGATGCGCATCCCGCAGTCACTCCATGCAAATGAAGCAGCGGAACACCTCTGCCAGGCTCTGCAGACAACCACATGGCCACACTACAGCACACGTGATTGAGGAAGGCAAAGATCTGCACTGCTGGTTTATCACAGGCTTATCATGCTTTTAATGACAGCACATATTAATACTAAAAAAATGTTGTTCATTTTCCGTCTAAATGCGCAAAATACATTTAGAATAAGCATAATTGATGAAAAATATATATATCTTGAGCAAACTTTTGTAGCCATAAGGGGAAACCCCCAGGCAGAAAACTGAAAGTGGGCTTCAGGTCAATCCACCTATGGCTTTATTTGAAATTTGTACAGACCGCTCTCATCATATGTGAACCATAGGTGTTCATTTCATTTGCTTTACACCATGCGTGTAACATCACTGCAGCCGGAGGTCTGGCATCGGTCTGCCTCCTACGACCGTGCTTTCAAAAAAACGCAAGTCAAGTACTGATCTACCACCTCTTTCCGTGTTCCTGCTCTAAACCAACAAACGATGCATGCTGCTCGTTATTCAGTGTTGGCCAAGGACATTAGCCAGAAACTCTGTACTCAATAAAGAAACTCAGTAAGAAAAATTTTATCATCTTTTTTGGTGCAAACATTCATCAATAAAGGGTTAACATATTCAGAAGCATCAGCATGATCCAGATGTAAACAAATGAGCGCCTGCCCAGATTTTTGTTCATCAAAGAATTGTTACGTGAAGCTGAAGCCGAATACTATTTACAATTTATTTACAGGTAAGCTCACGGAGGCCAAAATGGCGACGCGATATCAAAACGGCACACACGTCGTCTTCGTCCTCCTCAGTGCAGCCGCACTGTGGCGGCTGTTGCATAGCATCACCCCCGGCTGTAGAAGCACCGTCCCGGTGCTTAATCTACACATCCGCGGTGAAAGATGTGTGGTAGGGCTTAAGTCTTGCCACGTGAACGATGTCACTTGCAGCTGATGATGACGCTGAGAGATCGGTGGGGATGATTTCATACGTGACATCGGTCACTTGTCTTACCACACGGTGAGGGCCAGTGTAGCGCGACAGCAGCTTTTCGGAAAGACCCACACGGCAAACGGGTGACCAGAGAAGCACCAGAGAACCCGGAGAAAAGTGCACGTCACGATGGTGGCAACCATAGGGGCATCTCTGATGCTCCTGTGAGGCCTCGAGACGGGAGCGGGTGAGCTGGCGCGTGTGGTCGGCATGTGTGATCGCGTCGCGGGCGTATTCAGTGGCGGAACGTGTGACCGAGGGCAGCAAAGCCTCCAAGGGCAACACGGGTTCTCGGCCATATAGGAGATAGAACGGTGAATAGCCGGTGGTGTCTTGACGCGATGAATCATACGCGAACGTCATATATGGTGAGTGCAGATCCCAGTCGTGGTGGTCGGTCGCAACGTACTTGGAAAGCATGTCAGTGATGGTCCGGTTGAGGCACTCCGTGAGGCCGTTGGTCTGGGGGTGGTAGGACGAGCTGAACTTGTGCTTTGTCGAGCAGGAGCGGAGGATGTCCTCGACGACTGCCGACAGAAAGCTACGGCCACGGTCAGTGAGTAATTGACGCGGAGCACCATGCACTAAAATGATGTCATAGAGTAGAAAGTCAGCAACGTCAGTAGCGCAACTTGTCGGGAGGGCTCTGGTGAATGCGCACCGCATAGCATAATCGGTGGCGATGGCGACCCATTTATTTCCGGAGCCCGAGAGAGGGAATGGTCCAAGAAGGTCTAGACCGACACGGAAGAAGGGTTCGGGTGGGATGTCGATCGGCTGGATACATCCAGCTGGAGGTGCGGAGGGCTTCTTCCGGCACTGACAGGGCTCACAAGCGGCAACGTAGCGCCGCACGGAGCAGGCGAGACCCGGCCAAAAGAATCGACGGCATACAGGGTCGTATGTGCGCGAGACGCCCAAGTGTCCAGCCAAGGGAGCATCATGAAGTTGCTGGAGGACAGTTGAACGCAGGTGCGATGGAATGACGAGCAGAAGGTCAAGGACATGTGGATCGAGATTGCGGCAGTATAATGTACCCGCCTTAAGGAGAAACATCCGGAGAGAGGCGTCGCCAGGAGTTGACTCCGGACGGTCGATGAGGGCGCGTAATGAAGGATCACGCCATTGCTCGTTGCCGATTTGAAGCAACTGGGACACAGAAAACGCAAGCGATGGCGTCCGCATCAGCCGGTTTGTCGACGGGGTAGCGGGACAAACAATCGGCATCCTGGTGCAAGCGTCCCGTCTTATGTACCACGGAGAATGTATATTCTTGCACGTGTAACGCCCAGCGAGCAAGTCGTCCCGTGGGGTCCTCGAGCGAGGATAGCCAGCAGAGAGCGTGGTGATCAGTGATGAGACAGATGGGGCGTCCGTACAAGTATGGACGAAATTTCGCAGCAGCCGACACAAGAGCGAGGCACTCGCGCTCTGTGATTGAATAATAGCTCTCGGTGGGTGATAGAAGTCGGCTGGCATAGGCTATAACGCGATCATGACCACGCTGGCTCTGTGCTAACACTGCTCCTATGCCGTGACCACTGGCATCAGTTCGAACTTCCGTTGAGGCAGCCGGGTCAAAGTGGGCCGAAATTGGAGGCGAGGTAAGGAGAGTAGTCAGCTGCGAGAAAGATGCGGCATGGTCAGGACCCCAAGAAAAAGGGGCGTCTTTCTTCAAGAGGCCGGTAAAGGGACGTGCGATGGTCGTAAAATCCTTCACAAAGCGTCAAAAATAAGAGGACAGCCCTACGAAACTACGAACGTCCTTGGTAGACTTCGGAACAGGAAAATTTCTAACGGCGAAGATTTTGTCCGGATCGGGTCGCACGCCTCTGGCGTCTACGAAGCCACCAGCATATAAGCACTTGCGCTATGACAAAGGTCAAGAATAATGGAAAAAATATGTGTTGGAAAATGTGACCGCAGAATTGCTGCTCAAGATGCACAGTGATGTATAACAGCAACGAAAGTGCAGGCTCGCCTTGGCAATCAATGGCTGTGGTTTCTGTTTCTGAGGGATGAGGACAATGAATACGGCAATGTTCACTTGGGCTCATTTGATTGACATTCCCCGTCATATGTGCTACAAGGATCTTCAGCAGTAATAGCTACTGCAGAATTGGTTTAAGTGATGCTTAACCTTTTTTAAAGATATTAACCTAGGGCGCTATAACGTAAAACTATTCCAAACTTTTCTATTCCAATTCTGCTATCAGCCATCCACGATTGGTCAAAAACATTATTCTACCACCCCCACTTCACCTGTCTGTCACGCGACGTCACGAAAAGCACGATACTTCCCCATCTGATATCACCTGTACACACTGATTATGCATGATTTGACAGAAAAAAGAAAAACAGTTATTTCTGATTCGACCCCTTTTCGCCATTAGCCCTCGGCTATTGGTAAAAAGTCTTCGGGATGCACCCACTTCACCTGCCTGTCACGCGACGTCACAAAACCGCAAGAAGTCACCGCGTCAAAATGACGTGTACGTGATAAAGCTGCATTAATATGCCGAACAAATTTGAGTTTGCTTCGGAATAGCCGCAGGTTGCCCGTTCCGAAAGGAATAAAAGATAGCTGCCGCCGAGCGCTCAGTCACTGGCTACTCGCACCTGTCGGAGAGCATGGGTATATTTGCGTATAATAAACCTTCTTGCGTGGCCGTGTAACGTTTTCGAGCACTTTCGGCACGTTTACCCCCTTATTCTGCCAACTCTTCTTTGCTGAGGGTCCGTTTTGGGGTCATTCTTGAGCTTCCGTTGCATGCCGCCGCGATTTTCGACCAGCCACCGCAAGCTAAGTAAGGGAAAGCCGACCAATCTTACACGCCGGCTCCACCCTCTTCATCCGGTTATCGACTTTCAGTGCAGTGGCTCGGCCCCATCGAATCCCTCTCCACTTGAGCGTTCTCCTCGCCTCTTGTCAGCCAATTAGATACGACAAGCCCCTCAGATTAGGCAATGTTATTCGTTCTTCAAGCAAACAAAAGTGACCTCCTATGAACGAGGAGAGCGTTTGATTGGTCTGTTCAGACAGCCCTGCGGGTGACCGCCCGGTGCTTGCGTTGGTGGTTACGCAAATTTGACGTCAGGAGATTAGAATAGAAACATATTGGAATAGTTTTACGTTATAGGGCCCCTAATCTGTACAGTGCCCAACTGAGTAGCTAAATGAATGGCAGGAAAGTAGTTGCAAAACGCCTCACTACTGTTTATCTTACGCCTGAATGCTATTACATGCCTAGTGAAGGCACAAACTTATTTAGCGCACTTTTATTTGTAATAGAAGCTCAGGGGAAATCAAGCAAAATTGGTGGTTCCTTCTGCTGCGTAGCTGTGGCTGAGCCAGCATGCTAGACAGGAGCTCACATGGCACCACTGTCAGTGTTACTTTCTGTGCATTTGCTTTCTCTGCTTTGCTGTCTGCACTGCTCAGTGTTTGAGAGGAGGCGGTGTGATTCTGATTAATTTTGCTGCTTCAACACTTAGTGCAGAAGGCGACTTCAACATACAAGACAGTCTTCCCAAGTCGCTGCAGCTATTTTTCTCACAGCCTACATGGAGCCATGGGATGAAAAACCCCATGAGTATAAGTGTGAAAATACTTGACATTTCAAATATATTACTTCCAGGTTTAATAGAAATATTCTGTTCAAATTCTGGTTCTAGAACTTAAGTCATTCAAAAAGGTAAAACGAGACACTCGACGGCTGCAGCGCTGGCTGACGAGACAGCGGTCTGAGTGCCCGCACTGCCGTGCCTCCTTGCACACACCCGAGCTCGTAAACAGTCGCGGAGTGGAGGAGGCCACCCAGCAGCTGGACACCCTCCATCGGCGTTCGGCTGCAGCCACTGCAGCCACTGGAGAGGCTGCAAAGCACGGTTCCCCCGAGCCGCGTGATCAGGAGTCTACTGGTGGAACCACCGCCGCTGCTTCTGCCACCAGTGTGCCCTTTGGGGTTCAACGGTAAGAAACGAGCTGTGGGTTTTCCCTCTGCCCTGCATTCCTAAACAAATGTGCACCCTTTCGGGTGTATATTTGCCACACAAAAATAATCGTCATCTGTCCTGCTTGTGTTTCCTTTCTTGAAAACGCTGTGCTCGCTACTTTCCTGTCAAGAATGCTCTGTGCATACCATTCAATGCGCATGCCATTCGTGACTTGAGAGTACTGGGCTGTCTGTGTTAAAGAAAGGAAATGTGGACAACGCAGATGACGATTATTGTTGTGTGGCAGGATACGACCCAAAGGGTGCAATTTTGCTTAAGAGTGTGGGCACTGTCAGGTTCCACTTGTCTCTGGCTCAAAAGACGTGTGTTGCTGCATGAGGGAAAAGGAAGCCGTGCAGATGAGGGGAGCATCTTATCATGCGATGAGGTGTAGCAGTATGAAAATGAGAGTAAAAGAATGCCAAAAAGTTTTACTAATGGCACATTCAATTGGCCAATTTCTAGCTCTCTGTTGACATGCTTTGCATTTGCCTGTTACCGAGCATTGTTATCGAGCCCTCCACGTCTCAGTAAGGTGCCTGGTGGTGGTCTCGTGCGGACGATGCCCTCTCGGTGAGCGTATATTTCCCCCCTCATCTTTTAAGAGGTTAATACTTACAAGCATTTGTCTCGCAAACCATATTTATTTCAAGGGAATTTTCCACGTCTCAATAATTTCTCTCGTCGTATTCGAGTGCTGATTGCCATATTATAGTTTGTTAACCAAGCTTTCCCCTCAAGTCTAAATTGGTTAAGGCAGTTTGTCGTGTGCGTATCATGGCCACGCACGCTTATATCGCCTTCCGTTTCTCTACCACGGTTGCGCTTTAAAACCACGGCGCTGCAATTTTGCTTCAGAGACTTTCCTTTCCTTCCTTCTTCTCCGCCCTTAAACTAGCCCTCTTAACTACTACACACAGAAACAAAGCAACAACGCGCGCATTAGATCCCATAGATGAGATGAATATTTACAATTATTATTAGGGTTATAATTATATTCGAGTGCTGATTGCTGCTCTATCCTTTGTTAACGAAGCTTTCCCTCAAGTCTACATATTTTAAGGCAGTTTGTCTTGTGCGTATCATAGCCACGCACGCTTATATCGCCTTCCGTTTCTCTACCACGGGTGCGCTTTAAAACCACGGCGCTGCAATTTTGCTTTCCTTTCCTTCCTTCTTCTCCGCCCTTAAACTGGCTCTCTTAACTACTACACGCAGAGGCAAAGCAACGGCGCGCGCATGCGAACCCATAGATGAGATGAATGCATATATATATATAGAAAATTATCAGTCATAGCTCTCGTAGTATGGCCTTCTGGGCCATTTCCTTTCTTTTTTCTTTCGAAAGAAGTCTATTAGGGTTATTATAATTACACGAAGGTATGTCGCCCTCGTCAGCAGCAGTCCTTGAGATAGTTATTCTGGCGGCTAGCTTCCCACGCTAAGCGTGCCGCCCTCGCACCTGTTTAAGCTTTTCCTAGACGCTAGAGTTACACTATGTCCGCGCAACCTCGAGCGATCGGAAAGCGCATTTTCCCCTCTTGGCCGGCGGAGAAGCGAGGCTTTGTTCCGGCCGCAGAGCCCTCCATGTCTCAGTAAGGTGCCTGGTGGCGGTCTCGTGCGGACGATGCCCTCTCGGTGAGCGCATATTATGCGAACCATATTACGAGAGCTCAACCCAGCTCCTCAGGCGCGGCGGTGTCGCCTTCAATACCACGTGACACCATGACGTAACGACAGAGGAGAAACGGGGCTCCAACTCGCGCCGTCGCTCGCGGCGTCGCGGTGGTATATAAGCAGCTGCGCTTGCCTCTGCTAGACACTCACGAGGTGAGATGCCTCCTCGAGACGGAGCGGCTTGTTGGAATGAGAAGCGAAAGTTACGCCGTGCTACAGAGACTGATTTTCTGGGTGGCTTTGGCTCAACTCTTGCAAGATGGGCTGGGTGGGAATCGAACCAGGGTCTCTGGAGTGTGAGACGGAGACGCTACCACTGAGCCACGAGTACGACGCTTCAAAGCGGTACAAAAGCGCCTCTAGTGAATGCGGTGTTGCCTTAGAAACAAGCTGTTTCTCAGGCGTGCGTCTCTTGCTCAGGCGCACATTTCGTTGCCGCGCCGAACGCTGCGTTGCTCGACGCTCACCGCGTGCAATGCGGGGCGCGTAGTCGCTGCGCCGTAGCCCATTGTCTTACACCCCTTGGCGGGTCGACGGGAACGCTGTCGCGTTCCACTCTTGAAGGCGAAGCAGAGTAACGCATGAGTTGTTTCTTCGTCTAGCCGAACCAAATATAGCCAAGCAACAGCAGTTCACCAGGCTAAACTGTGGTTCAACAACTAAAATAAAGGCTAGTATGCTTCGCATCCTGGGCTTAACCTTAGCTAAGCCACAGGCATTTTTTCCCCCCTCATCTTTTACGAGGTTCAATACTTACAAGCATTTGTCTCGCAAACCATATTTATTTCAAGGGAATTTTCCACGTCTCAATCATTTCTCTTGTCGTATTCGAGTGCTGATTGCCGTGTTATAGTTTGTTAACGAAGCTTTCCCCTCAAGTCTAAATACTTTAGGCAGTTTCTCGTGCGTGTATCATGGCCACGCACGCTTATATCGCCTTCCGTTTGTCTACCACGGTGGCGCTTTAAAACCACGGCGCTGCAATTTTGCTTCAGAGACTTTCCTTCCTTCTTCTTCGCCCTTAAACTGGCTCTCTTAACTACTACACGTAGAGACAAAGCAACAACACGCGCATTAGATCCCAATGAGATGAATATTTACAATTATTGTTAGGGTTATAATTATATTCGCGTGCAGATTGCTGTCCTATCATTTGTTAACGAAGCATTCCCGCAAGTCTAAATATTTTAAGGCAGTTTGTCGTGTGCGTATCATAGCCACGCACGCTTATATCGCCTTCCGTTTCTCTACCACGGGTGAACTTTAAAACCACGGCGCTGCATTTTTTGCTTTCCTTTCCTTCCTTCTTCTCCGTCCTTAAAATGGCTCTCTTAACTACTACACGCAGAGACAAAGCAACAGCGCGCGCAAGCGATACCATAGATGAGATGAATACGTATATATATAGAAAATTATCAGTGATAGCTCTCGTAGTATGGCCTTCTGGGCCGTTTCCTTTCTTTTTTTTCTTTTTTCTTTTTTCTTTCGGAAGAAGTTCTATTAGGGCTATTATAATTACACGAAGGTATTTCGCCCTCGTCAGCAGCAGTCCTTGAGACAGTTATTCTGGCGGCTAGCTTCCCACGCTATGCGTCCGCGCCCTTGCACCTGTTTAAGCTTTTCCTAGACGCTAGAGTTATACTATGTCCGCGCAACCTTGAGCGATCAAAAAGCGCGTTTTTCCCTCTTGGCCGGCGGAGAAGGGAGGCTTTGTTCCGGCCGCAGAGCCCTCCACGTCTCAGTAAGGTGCCTGGTGGTGGTCTCGTGCGGACGATGCCCTCTCGATGAGCGCATATTTCGCCCCGTATCTTTTAAGAGGTTGAATACTTGCAAGCATTTGTCTCGCCAACCATATATATTTCAAAAGAATTTTCCACGTCTCAAATATTTCTCCCGTCGTATTCGAGTGCTGATTGCCGTGTTATAGTTTGTTAACGAAGCTTTCCCCTCAAGTCTAAATATTTTAAGGCAGTTTTCCTAGCCTCTAAAGCCACTCGAGTTCGCTCTTCTCCTCGGGCGGCCATTTTTCCAAGAAAGTATGCCTTCCAACCACTATCGACTATCGCGGACAACATCAGTCCCTTTCCACGTAAGTATGAGGCTCGGAGCCGGAGCTAGGGCGCTTGACAGTAACCTGGGGCTTAACGAACCCAGCGACTGAGCTATCTTTCCGGGCAACATCCAGGGGTAACGAGTTCAAATCACCTGTTATGTTCCTTCTTTTTTCTCCCCTTTTTTTCTTTTTTTGCTTTCTTGGTAATGTCTTTTCCTTTATTTTATCACTGTAGGGGAACCCTCCTAAAAAAATTATATATATCCTCAATTATGTATGGCCACATGTGCAGGTCAGAAATAACAGGTTCTCTAGCCGAGTTCCATCCGTGCGAAATAACCGAGCTCAGATTGGTCCACCTTGACTGATCAAATAGGGCACCACTGTAGGTTAAATAAGGCGCATAACTCCTGCGGGACCTGCCATGGTTGCTCAGTGGCTATGGTGTTAGACTGCTGAGCAAGAGGTCACGGGATCCAATTCCGGCCACGGCGACCGCATTTCGATGGGGGCGAAATGCGAAAACACCCGTGTACTTAGAATTAGGTGCACGTTAAAAAACCCCAGGTGGTCGAAATTTCTGGAGTCCTCCACTACGGCGTGCCTCATAATCAGAAAGTGGTTTTGTCACGTAAAACCCCATAATTAAATTTTTTAATTGAACTCCTGCGGAGACGGTAGAGTATCCGTCTCCCGCACAAGAGGACCGTGGTTCAAATCCTGGTGCCGCGCAATTCTCCACCGGAAAATTGCACAAACAGGCCTGGTGTGCGGCCTGATCCCGGTCACCAGAACCGGTAACGCACTCGCTCACCAGAGCAGGATTGGCCTCCCTGGTGCAGTACTTGGCCACAACCACCTATATGAATACAACAATCAAACCCCGGTCCTCAGTCCCCAGCAGCCGCGAAGCAGCTGACCATGGCGGCGGTCAGATCTGAGATGCTGCAGAGGGTGCTAAGAATACCTGGCTCCAGACAGGCCGCCATTGGAATCTGAAACTGGCAACGTTTAGCGTTAGAACGTTATCTAGTGAGGCGAGTCTAGCAGTGTTATTGGAGGAATTAGAGGGTAGTAAATTGGATATAATAGGGCTCAGTGAGGTTAGGAGGACAAAAGAAGCATATACAGTGCTAAAAAGCGGGTACGTACTGAGCTATCGGGCTTAGCGGAGAGACGAGAACTAGGAGTCGGATTCCTGATTAATAAGGAAATAGCTGGTAACATACAGGAATTCTGTAGCAATAACGAGAGGGTGGCAGGTAATGTTGTGAAACTTAATAAGAGGTACAAATTGAAGGTGGTGCAAGTCTATGCCCCTACATGCAGTCATGATGACCAGGAAGTCGAAAGCTTTTATGAAGACGTGGAATCAGCGATGGGTAAAGTCAAAACAAAATACACCATACTTATGGGCGACTTCAATGCCAGGGTAGGCAAGAAGCAGGCTGGAGACAAGTGAGTGGGGGGAATATGGTATAAGCTCTAGGAATAGCAGAGGAGAGTTATTAGTAGAATTTGCACAACAGAATAATATGCGGATAATGAATACCTTTTTCCGCAAGCGGGTTAGTCGGAAGTGGACGTGGAGGAGCCCGAATGGTGAGACTAGAAATGAAATCGACTTCATATTCTGCGCGAACCCTGGCATTATACAAGATGTAGACGTCCTCGGCAAGGTACGCTGCAGTGACCATAGGTTGGTAAGAACTCGAAATAGCCCAGACTTGAGGAGGGAGCGGAAGAAACTGGTACACAAGAAGCCAATCAATGAGTTAGCGGTGAGAGGGAAACTAGAGGAATTCCGGATCAAGCTACAGAACAGGTATTCGGTTTTAACTCAGGACGATGACCTTAGTGTTGAAGCAATGAACGACAATCTCATGGGCATCATTAAGGAGTGTGCAATAGAAGTCGGTGGTAACGCCGTTAGACAGGAAACCAGTAAGCTATCGCAGGCCACGAAAGATCTGATCAAGAAACGACAATGTATGAAAGCCTTTAACCGTACAGCTAGAATAGAACCGGCAGAACTTTCTAAGTTATTAGACAGTTTTAGCAGAACGTTTTTGACGGTCCGCTCCGCTCAGCGGGCTAGCGGAAGCGCAAGTGCGCATGCGCGACGCGTTCAGCCGTGAGCGGGCGAGCGGACGGGAGCCCCCTCTCCGCTAGAAAGCTTTCTCAGCGGAGCGCGGCGAGCGCGTCAAGCGGGTCTAGCGAAGCAAAATGGCTGCCCCCAGTGCTGCTAGCCCGTCAACGAGCTCGTTGGAATCGCGAGGTGCAAAACGCAAACCTAGAGTACACTTTAGGAGGCACGAGGATCTTATTCTACTTCGGGAGGTTGCGGCGATAAATCCATTTCAGAACCCCGCCATGTGGGAAACACTTCTCGTGAACGTGATCGCAGCCCTGCGCAGGGACGTCTCGCTTCGTGCGATCAAAGATCGCGTAGAGCTGCTGGTCGGATACTTCAGACAGGACGACCGAGAGAACCTGCGGAAGTAAGTGACTTTTCTTATTTGTGCGTAGATTGCTGTTGATTCTGCTGTTGATTCTAGCAGAAAAAAACCGTCCACGCTTGCCCTACTATTTGTTTTTAGGTCCGGCACCGAGGAACAGTACGATGAGCTGCAGCGGCTGCTGCAAGAAGTGTCTGACTTGGCGCGGGAATTTAATTATATTATGAAAATAAAACCGAGGAGACGAAAAGGGGTCGCGGAGGTGCGACGGCAGCAGGGACCGTCAGCTGCTGCCAAGGCAACTACCAGTGCGCAGCGTATGAGAGACGCCGCTGCCGAGACCCTCGCATCGCAGTCCAGCCATGTCGTGGACAGAGAGTTGAACGGTAATTGTCGGCGTAAACAGGTTCATTTGCCGATTAGTACATACATGGTCTTCCAACGTACATTATTCGCGAAGGTAGGACAACGTAGCTGCATTGCTTATATGGATCGTGAGGCATTTGTTAAAAAGAGTGCAGTACGAGAGGCCACTGCTTCGTGTCGCATTTGCTTGACGCATGCGGAAAGCCGCAATTTTGACACGTTCATAAATGCATATGTAGTGGGTAGCATATTGCAGTACATAATAAAGCAGGCACAATCTTGGACGTTATGTATGACTTATAGACATGTTACAGGCTCGTAAGTGTAATCGCCAAGCAGGTTTTATGATACATTAATTTCACTGACTATCTTGGCAACCACACAGTAAAGCACATTGAAAGAACGGAAAGCCTGGATAAAATATTTCTCATGTGCCATCTGCTTCTGGAACTTCTGTATAGAAGCTGCTCACATTGAACAGTCAGTACAACTTTTTTTGAGATGCTGCCGTTTTGTGTGCATGGTGGTGTTCGTGTGAAAGAATAGGTGATCGCTCTAGTTTCAAGCATATTGCATCAACTGCTTCCATAACATCAAAAGGAGGACAAAATACACAGTACCGCAAGATAGTAATAATAATTTCTACACCACATTTTACTACTGCGAAAAAAGTGTGGTATTGCACAGCTTTTTCTTTTTTTTGAGCAGATCAGAATGCATTATCTGCCATTACATTGCCAGTGATTTGTTTTTACTCTTTTGCTTCTGTAGAAATCGAGTCGCCAGCTGCAGAGCTGCTCTGCAGCATGTATACTGCCGAGTCACAATCCCCAGTATACGAATGCCCTATGCCGAATTCCCCTGCACCTCCGGATGCCAGGCCAATGGAGGATGCCTCGGATGACGGCAATATCGGAACACCTGAGCAGCAACCTCAACGCAAGCGACAGTGCGTTCCAGGAACTGCACGAGGTGAGGACAATCATTTACCCTGTTATTACTCATCAGAGTACATCAATAGTGCTACATGCATTTTTTTTCCACATATGGCATGGTTTCTTATGCATCATTCTTTTTTTAGGGTATTCAGAGAATGGTCATACTGTATTTTTTTACTGTTAATGTAGTGCATTGCCTCTTCATATGGAACATGGGGAGTTTCACCACAGAAAGGGCCAGCTATCCCAGAATTGTAGCTAAGGAAAGAAAAAAGGTAATCAAATAGCAAAACACTGCCAAAGTCTACAAGGTTACAAAAGTACGAGAACACAGGCATAAACAAGCCATGGGACCATAGGAGTATACAAGGTTATAAAAGTATGAGAACATAGTCATAAACAGGCCATGGGATCACAGAGAGAGAAATAAACTTTATTGTGAGACCAGGCTTCTTGAGCCCAAAGGTGAGTGGCCTCCTCAGTCCAGGTAGCCATGGCTCGCTGCCGCCGCCCGAGCCCTGTTCACCAACCGCAGCTGGCTGTCAGGGTCTTGCGTCACCAGCAGAGCCTCCCACTGGTCTTCTAATTCTTCTTCTAAATCCGCCTCTTTCTGCATGTTATCGCCTTGTGGCGATGATGGTGGTGCTTCTCGATTATTCCTGCATCCAAGCACCATATGGCGCAAGGTGTTGCGCTTGTCCGGCGGGCAGAACTTGCAATCTCGCCCGTAGATGCCTGGGTACATGGCGTGCAGCAGTGTTCTGTGTGGGTAGGTTCCAGCCTGTAGTCTTCTCCAGGTTACCGCTTGGTCCCTACTCATCGTCTTATGCGCGGGCGGGTAGCAGCACCTCTGCTTCCTGTAGTGCGCCAAGATATCCGAGTACTTCTTGGATATGCGTTCATCATCCTCGTCACAGTCGTTGGTACGTGTTCTCTGCGCCTCGGAGATGGCTCGGCGTGCATGATCTCGAGCCGCGGCGTGCGCCGCCTGGTTCCCCGTGAGACTCGTGTCCCGGCGTCCAGAGGATTTGTGCTGCTTCTATCTTGGTGTTGTTCAAGACCTGAAGTGCTACCTTTCCAATCCTTCCGTTCATATACCTTCTGCATGCTTCTTGCGAGTCCGTCACTACGGTAACCATGGCCTTCTTGCACGTTGCAATGGCCAGGGCTATGCCCACCTCTTCTGCAGTGCTCGCGTCCTTGGCACGTATGGATGTGGCTGTAAGTTGTTCGCCCTTCTCGTCGACCACGCTGATTGTGAATCGGTCGTTGGTACTGTACGCAGCTGCATCCATATATCTAACGTTTTCTTCTTTGCTGTTGGTGCGTTCGAGTATGCGCTTGAGCGCCTGTATTCTCGCCTGTCTCCTTTCTTTGTCGTACTCGGGATGCATGTTTCTGGGAATGGTACTTATGTGTAGCTTGTCTCTGATCTCGTGTGGGATACGCTGAGGTAGGTGCCTTTCATCCTCGACTTTGTCAGCTTAACCCCCGTATTCAGAAATGCAACTTAAGTCGAAGCCCATGCTTGACTTGATTTTGGTGACGCCTGTTGTTAACGTGACCAAAGACGCTCCCGGCGTTTCCTTCGGCACGTTCATGATAGGAGTCACTTAGTTCAAGTCAAGCATGGGCTTCAACTTAAGTTGCATTTCTGAATACGGGGGTTAGTCTCTCCAGTTAGTTGATGTTGTGCGCCTCCACGAGCTCTTCCCACGTGTTGTGGACTCCCATTTTGAGTAATTTCGCTGTAGACGTGGAGGGGGACAGACCCAAGGCAATTTTGTATGATTTTCTGATGAGGGCGTTTACTTTGTCTCGTTGACTGTTCTTGATGTCAACGTATGGGGTCCCGTACGTGACGATGCTCCTGAGCAGCGCTTGTATCATTTTCGTGCAGTCTTCTTCCTTGAGTCCGTGGCTTTTGCTCGTCACTCTTTTGATAAGGTGGGTTATTTGTTGCACTGTTCTCTGAATTTTTTCCAACTCTGCTCCCCCGGCCCCGTCCTTTTGAATCAGGAGTCCGAGGGTGCGGAGCGTCGCAACCTGCGGAATCATGATGCCTCCCACCTTTACTACCGGGTCTGGTATCTGCTGCGGTTGTCGGCCTCTTGTGCGCTTTCTTAGCACCAAGAGCTCCGATTTTTCAGGTGCGCACGTCAGTCCACATGCTTCCAGGTACTTTTCCGTAGTGTCAACCGCTTCTTGCAGAGCGTCTTGCTGTTTACCTGTTGACTCTCCCGTAGTCCAGATGGTGAGGTCGTCAGCATATATTGCGTGACCAATCCCTTCTATTTGCTTCAGTTGCTTGGGTAGTGAGCTCATCGCCAGATTGAATAGCATCAGCGAAATGACGGAGCCTTGTGGCGTCCCCTTTCGCGCTATGTCGAATTTCTCAGAGCTTAAGTTGCCTATCCCCACTGTGGCTGTCTGTTCTTTCAGAAAATCTTTGATGTAATTATATACTTTTTCACCGCAGTTATATACATTGAGGTGCTGCAGTATGACTTCGTGTGACACGTTGTCGAAAGCCCCTTTCACGTCAAGTGCGAGGATGGCTCTTTTGCTGTGCGTGTCCAGCTTGTCGATGACTTTTTCCTTGATTTGCAGCAGCACGTCTTGCGCGGACAGGTGAGCTCTAAATCCGAACATAGTGCTTGGGACGTGTTCGTTGTCTTCGAGATAGTCGATCATGCGGTTGTGTACCATGTGCTCGTAGAGTTTTCCAGCACACGAGGTTAGGGATATAGGTCGAAGGTTCTGCACGCTGATGGGCTTGTTGGTTTTAGGTATCATGGTTACCTCGGCATGTTTCCATTCCGGTGGTACTTTACCTTGTTGCCAGCACTCGTTGATGTATTTTAAGAGCGCGTCTACAGAGGGTCCGCCAAGGTTCCGGAGTGTCTTGTTGTTTATTCTGTCGTACCCCGGCGCCGTGTTGCGGGTGAGCTTGCTCAAGGCCCTCTCGATTTCTGCTTCTGTGAAGGGCCGATCCAGTTTTATATTTGGGTTGCCTCGATACTCGTCGAAGTGCGAATCTACAGTTATGTTTCGCTCCGTACCGAGGAACTTCTCCTTCACTTCTTTGATAATGTCTTCTTTCCCCGGGTGGTTGTGTATGAGACACTGCACTTTCTGTTTTGCGGCGTTCTTGTTCTCCTTCTTTGATAGGAGAGTCTTGAGCACCGCCCAAGTGCGCTTGCTGCTTAAGGTACCTTGAAGCTTGTTACATGTTTCGCGCCAGTTCGTTCTTTCAAGTTGTTCAGAGTACTCTTGCGTTTCCTTGATCAGCTTAGAGATTCGAATTTTGAGTTTCCGGTTGCACTTGTTACGCTGCCAGCGTTTGGCGAGACCCCTCCGCGCCTCCCACAGGTGGAGTAAGTGCGGGTCAACCACGCGGGTGATTTGCGACAGCTGGATTGTCCTCGTATGCTTCTCGGCTCTTTCCACAACTCCTCTGATCCATATTTTTATGTCGTCTATCGTCGCATTAATGGCGCTCTCATCTTTGCGAAAGGCCTGCCAGTCCGTGATCTTGGCTTTTCCTATCTTCATCATTGCTTTGTGTTGCGGAATGATCGTTTGCACTATATAATGGTCGCTACCAAGATTCTCGTCCATGCAGCTCCACTCATACTGTTTGAGTCCGTGTATGAATGTGAGGTCGGGGCTGGTGTTTCTAGATACACTGTTGCCGATGCGCGTGGGTGTCTGCGGGTCGTTGAGTAGCGTGAGGAGGTGTTGTTGGGCTACGTTGTGCACGTCTTCTTTTTTTTTGAGGCCGCATAACCCCAGGCCACATGGGGAGCATTAAAATCTCCAACGACTATGAGCCAGTTACCCTTGCACAGCTTCTTCACCTCTCTCATAAGCTTGTCTAGATCCTTTTGGTGGTCCTTTGGTGGGCTGTACACGTTTAACACAAAGAGGCTTTGCTGCTGTTTTTTCTCGGGTACGATTTCGACGAGGGTGTGTTCGATGCGGTGTTGGATGTCGTGTCGTTGAGCGTTGATGCCCTTCTTGGTCAGGATTGCTGTCCTCGTTTTACCATCAGTGACGTGAGTAAGGTAACCACTGACCTTGAAGTCTTCTGCTTCGGTTTCTTGTAAGGCTATAATATCTGGGTCAAACTGCTTGCAGAATTGTACAAGGTTGCTTCTCTTCGGATAGAATGACAGTTCCATTGCCAAATTTTGAGCCGTGGGTGTTGCTTGTAGTCATCTTCCTCTTTAGTTTGCCTCGCCATCTTGTTCGCTGAGGGTCTGCATTATCTTGGCTTCTCTCGCAGGCTACTTAGGTTTCTTGCGAGCATTATCTCTTTCTTCTAGCATGTGAATGCGTTGACTGAAACTTTCTCCGGATTGTGTCACTTTGGTCTGTAGAGCCTGAATCTGGTTCTCTATTTCCTTCTTGAGAGATTGGAAGCCAGTCTGTATCATCTGTGTTACCGTGTTTTGCATAACCTGCGTTACTGTGGACAGTGTGGTTTCCATCATGACGGTCACGTTGGCGTTGATGCGGTCTTGAAGTGTCTTGAGGTCGTTCTGGGTTATCACCGCTTGGTTCGACAGTGTTGATGGCTCTGGTCGTGTTGGTGATGGTGGTGGGGGTGGGCATGAAGGCCGCGGTAGGGTTGTTTGCGATTGCTGGGTCTGTTCTCTCCGTAGTTGTTCTATTTCTCGCATCAGGTATTCGAGCTGTTTTTCTGTGCTGGCTTCCTTCTCTTGTGTCTTCTTCTTTTGCTGTTCTAGCTCTCGCTTCAATTCATCGTTCTGTCTTCGGAGAATCATTATCGTGTCTTCGTACCTCGAGTGTCTTGTGGTTTGAAAGCCATTATTTTCCTTCGACGTTTGATTGTGCCCTCTGACGACGTTGGCCCAGCTTACCTTGAGCTGGGTGTTGTCGTGTTCCACGCCCGTTGCCGTTGTCCCGGGGACGCTCTGTTGTCTTTCCCTCGATCGCAATCCCGACTTGGATCTGGATCTTTTTGTCTGCTCGGCCTCATTCGGTGACTGTGGCGATGGTGACATGGTCATCATGTGCTCGTTTTCGTTGATAGATACTACGCTGGCCTGGTACCAGAAGCGTCTCTGTCTCGATCTTGACCGCTCCCTGGCTCTCAACGGTAGCGGGGCCGGTTTCAGCTTCCTTCGACAGTCTCTACTCGCCGTTTCATGGGGTATTCCGCAGAGCTTACATTTCGGTTCGCATTGGTGGTTATTTGGATCAGCGTTGTTTTCTCCGCAGTTGTCACATAGTTCATCGTTTGGATTAGGGCAGACGTCTTGTCTGTGTCCTATCTCCCCGCAAGATCTGCAGTACTGCACTGACTTTCGGTAAGGTCTGCAGCGGGTGAGCGTACATCCAACTTTAACGTAGAACGGAACGTGCGGGCCCTCGAATGTGATCACTGCCGACGTCGATCTTCCCAGCATTCTAGCGTACAGGATTCTGCACTTGTTGGTCGTTGCTAGTAGATCTACTAGCTGCTCGTCGGTGGTGCCTTCCTCTATTCCGTGAACAACGCCACGTACAGTGCCCGGAATTGGCTTGAGGTAAGGTGCGACTTTGTATGTTGCGGTTCCTAGTTCGATGCTTGTTATTTCTGCTAGTTTAAGTGCGCAATCCTCTTCTTCGGTACTTGCCAGAATTAAGTTTTGTTGCCACTGTGTCTGTATGATCACCTTGGCGTAGAGCTCCTGGGGTGTGACTCCGCATGCTTGCGCTAATCCTCTTGCTATCACTCCGTCTTTCCACTTTGACACTTTCACACCAGCTTTAGGTCTGTCAACAATCTTGTAATGGTTTTCTGGTAGCGGTGGGGTCGTTGGCAAGCGAGGCCGTGGCTTGCTTGCGTTGTTGTGGCCCCATGGCTTTTGAGGGGCTTGCCGTTTTCCATCATTCGTGTTCTGCCCCGTGCTGTGTTCGCATAAGAACTCCTTCTGCGTCTTCGACGTTGCCATGTATTCTTTCATCTTCTGTTGTCGCGCTAGTAGCATCATCCACGGTCCGGTCTTGCATAGTGTTTTTCCGCTGTTGCTGTCGAACGTCGGCTCCATGTCGTTCATCTCTGCTTCATTATTTGTTATTCCTGTTATGGAGTTCGTTCGGTCAACTTCCATAATGCTAGGTTGCCGCTGCGTTTGAAGAGAGAAAAATAAATTTAAAAAGCCGTTGTCGGGCGGCCCGGCGTGCACGTGGATCTCGAGGCACGAGGCGCGAGGTGCGGAGCCTCAGGCAGCAGGGCTCGGCGATCGCGAGTAGGCTTAGCTGGGCACGGCCGTCACCTTGCAAGTTTCAGGATTAGTACTTGCGTGAAGAATAACCTCGCGTCGGTGTGTGTTGTCTGTCTGAATGGCGCTTCTTGAGCTGAGTCGAATGCTGCGGACAGTCGAGCGTTGCGAGGGGGCGATCCGCAGGAATTGCAAACTGAATCGGGAGTACACGTAGAGCAAGTCTGCTCGGTTTGCTCACGTGCTCACGTAATCACATGCTTTCATGGGATCATAGGAGAATTTATAATGTAAAGTACTGTTTAAGAGAAGCTTGTCAAGCCACTGCCTACGAAAAAATCCTATAGAGCCTTGAGAGATGTTCAGGTACCTGTGAAAGACTTCCGACTACTGCGGTGCATGGTCAGTTTTCTCACATCTTTGAAGAAACTTGTTTCTCATTGGATGATTGTTCTGCCCACAGTGGAAGAATATGAGAGGTACATGAACAGACCTCCACACGAGATAGAAGACTGGCCAACATGAACTGCTTTCTGCGACATATGGCACAGGAGAGCAATAGCCATCAATGAGGTTCCCGTTGGCTTGCCGTTTTAAAAGAGCTACCACAAGTGAACTTGAAAAACGTGTTCCAAAGCTTATTTTTGCATATACATTGTTTTGTTGGTGTTCACATGACAGAATGTTGTTGTCTGGGCAAGTCAGCGGCGCTAAATGAAGTTGCCAGTCGCTGCATAGGTAAATGCATCGCTAAAGAAATGAAAAGGTTGTTAAATATGCTCACTCTGAAAATGTGTTACTTGATTTATTTGTCGTTATAATTAACAAAAAAAAGAAACTGCTCTTAAGGGCAGCTTTCCTTCAATGCCGATTGTAACTCGTCTTGGGCAGTGGGAGCAGCACAACATCGAGCTGAACGAGTTTGACTTGTCATTAGCGATATTGATACAACCTCCCATGACGAGCACAGCCTGGGATTAGGGGTTAAAGAGTTAATATGAGGCATCCGTATAGTTTTGCCCATCTGCATACTGCTTAGAACCTCAGCAACAGTTTTCAGTTTTCTTTGGCCGCCTCCACAGGAATCCGAGCATTACAAGAACTTGGATTGGAGCTCCTGGCCAGACGGGAGGAGCACGAGTTTTCTGTCCGCAAAGAAGAACTGGCCCTGGCACAGCGTAGGCTGGAGTATGACGAACGGAAGCTCGCTTTCGAAGAAGAAAAGCACAGGTACATGTGGTATATATTGCACAGGTATCTTCATCTGGAGTAGTGATGAATAACCTAGGTTATCCATCTCCCTCTCTGCATTCCTTTTGGTGCCCATTACGCTATGACTAGAGATGAGGTCACAAGACCCTTACGAGACGAAACGGGGAAAAGCGGCAGGAGAAGATGAAATAACACTCTACTTAATGAAAGATGCAGGAGACATAATGCTTGAAAAACTGGTGGCTCTCTATATGAAATGTTTATCTACTGCAAGTGTCCCAGAAAACTGGAAATATGCAAACATTATATTAATCCACAAAAAGGGAAAGGTTAAAGATCTGAAAAATTATAGGCCCATTAGCTTACTCCCAGTACCAAAATAATCTCCAACAGAATAAGGGCAACATTGGACTTTAGTCAACCAAGGGAACAGGCGGGCTTAAGGAAGGGATTCTCTACAATGGATAACATCCATGTCATTAATCATGTTATCGAGAAATCTGCAGAGTGCAATAAGCCCCTCTATATGGCTTTCATAGATTACAAAAAAGCATTTGATTCAGTAGAAATACCAGTAGTCATAGAGGCATTGCATAATCAAGGAGTACAGACGGCTTACATAAATACCATGCAAATTATCTACAGAGAGTCCACAGCCACCTTAATTCGACACAAGAAAAGTGAGAAGATACCAATAAAAAACATTGTGGTGTAAAGGTTATGAACAGGGATAAGTGCCCCAGAGAGACTGGCCAACGTTTCGTTAAGTAGACCTATCTTCGTCAAAAATGGCCTCGTCATCCTCGGCGTGTTAGTTTTGAAGGGTTACTAGAGTGACGTCACGTGCGGTTGTAGTAGGTGGTGGCTGGCTGGCTGGTGCCACAAAAACATGCAGCCAACGACACCCTGAATCTCCCTAACCTCTTGCTTCCCCAACGCCCTCCCATGCCTTTCTTGCTCCATTTCCCTCTTGGTGTCGGTTTTGTTTTTCTTTTTTTTTTCTCCCTGCCTTCCGACTCTCTCACTCTAGTCCGCTCATCTTAGAAACCACGTTTACAGATGTCAAGTGACAACGCTCATTCGATTTGAAGTCTCCCTTTACAACCACCCACCACCGACAACAACCGCTTGTGATGTCCCTCTACTAACAGTTTAAAACTAACACGCCGAGGATGACGAGGCCGCCTTTGATGGAGATGGGTCCACCTATCGAAACGTTGGCCAGCCTTTCTGAGGCACTTATCCCTGTTCATAACCTTCATACCACACTGTGCTATTCCATCAGTCAGTCCCGTTGATTATAAAGAAAAGAGTCAGACAAGGAGACACAATATCTCCAAGGCTATTCACTGCGTGCTTGGAAGAAGTATTCAAGCCATTAAACTGGGAAGGCTTGGGAGTAAGGATCGACGGCAAATATCTCTGCAACCTTCGGTTTGTCGAATGCATTGTTCTATCCAGCAACAATGCAGACGAGTTACAACAAATTATTGGGGGCCTTAACAGAGAGAGTGTAAGAATGGGGCCGAAGATTAATAAGCAGAAGACAAAGATAATGATGAGTATAACCGGGCAAGGGAGCAAGAGTTCAAGATTGCCAGTCAGCCTCTAGAGTCCGTGAAGGCATACATTTACCTAGGTCAACTAATCACAGGGAACCCTGACCATGAGAAATAAGTTCGCAGAACAAAAATGGGCTGGATCACATTGGGTAGACATCATGAGCTCCTGACTGAAAGCTTACCGTTATCATTGAAAAGAAAGGTATGCAATCAGTGAATTTTACCGGTGCTGACATATGGGGCAGAGACTTGGGGACTGACAAAGTAACTTGAGAACAAGTTAAGGACTGCGCAGAGAGCGATGGAACGAAGAATGCTAAGCATAACTTTAACCGACAGAAAGAGCGGTTTGGATAAGAGAGCAAATGGGTGTAGACGATATTCCATTTGACATTAAGAGAAAAAAAATGGCGCTTGGCAGGTCATGTAATGCGAAGATTAGATAACCGTTGGACCATTAGGGTGACAGAATGGGTACCAAGAGAAGGGAAGCGCATTGGAAGCGGCAGAAAACTAGATGGTGCGACAAAATTAGGAGCTTTGCGGGTGCAATTTGGAATCTGTTGGCGCAGGACAGAGGTAATTGGAGATCGCAGGGAGAAGTCTTTGTCCTGCAGTGGACATGAAATAGGCTGATGATGATGATGACACCATGACTTCTGTCTTCATTCATTGTATGTTTCTATGTACAGATGTGGCCAAAAAAATGTCTATCGCTTTGGATACCCATATTCTTCTCATTGTGTACGGTATGTACAACTACAGTACCTCATTTTCCTGAGCATGGGAATGCAACCTTTCGGTGGTGGTGCACTGTCATGTTCTAGAGTGGGCATACTCCTGCACAAGCCCATTTTGCATATCCTGACACACAGGAATGTATATATTAGGATACGTGGAATATGACAGCAGGGAGCATGTTTGCCAGACAACCTAATTCTAAGATGTGTAGCAATATGCGCACGCAATGTAGAGCATTGAAACTCGGCCATGAAGACCAGGCCACACATGTACACAGTGCAGGACAGCTTGTGCACGTTGAAGCGTTGATCTCTTCCACTCAAATATTGGCACAAGGGCTGCCTCGCGTCACTGCGCAGCTACGGTGTGGAGCAGTCAATTCTCAGTGAAGCTGATTTATGTGGAGCAAGAAACTGATTTTTTTGTGTGCTCATTAACAACTTGAATACTAAAAACTATGTTTACAGATATTCAAGCATTTCGAAGCACTGTCAGTAGGTCCGTTTGATTCGCCTGCACCACCTGAACTAGTTACGAGGTGCTGCATCCTAACATTCACTTGAGCTGTACAGCAATGTTGCAGGATTGGTTCAACATTTTCCTGCACCCTCTAATGTTGATGCCAACTTGGTGAAGGTGTACAAGTGGGTCACAGTAGTGCAGGACAGAGGTGCAAGTACTGTTAGAGCCCTGCTTACTTGCGTCTGATGCAACTATGCGAATGTGGTGTGTATTTACCCTGAAAAGCCGATCATAACAGCAGACCGTCAAACTTATGCACTCTGCACATTAGTTAGCCAAAACATAAGGCCTGCAACAAGTCTTTGCTGTCCGAGTGTTGTGTTGTTCGTAAACTGCCGTGAACTGGTTCGGAAAGGTGCAGGCGAATCGAATGGACCTAATAGCTCAATTAGCAACACTGTCTGGCAAGGCATCTATGCGTGAGCGCCATCAGCCTGTTTGAAAAATGCAACCTATTCATCCTTCAAAAATTCACACCTTTACAGGTATGAAGTGCAGTGCCGAGCTGAAGAAAGAGAGCAGCTTTTGGAACGGCTGGAAAACCTCGAGAGACGTGTCAATAAAGAAAATCGCCCGAACCTGTGATGAAAGTTTGTTTAGCTTTGAGCACAATAAATTGTTCTACAATACAGAGTACACAGAGTCCATGTGCTGTGACCTTTGGGTCATATAATTCACTTTTATTTTTGCTTCCTTGTGAACAAAGTGTGGAGACTTCTACACAGCAACCCAGTACACATTCATTGTCATACAGTGCACTACTCAAACTGTAATGTTTCTTAAAAGGCCCTTAGACCACTCTTAACATTTCAAGTGCACATTGTACACAGGATACTGTGCCAAAAATTTTTGATGAACACAGCAGCAATACACTTTGCTGTTGTTGATACACTGTTGAACAACAAATTTTTGAGGTAACATGGGTTTAGGGGCTCTTTAAGGCATGCCGCCAAGTTCGATACTGGATTTCTTACAAAAGTATCACTTCTTATTATTTGCTTAGACGTGTTTGCTCTAGCGACACTCAGTCACTTCAACAATGGCAGTACAGGCACACTAGATATGATGTGTAAGCAACGAACACTGCGCCTTCACTACAAGACCCTGTTTTTCTAAGAAATCGAGGTGCCTGGAAGACATAGAGGAGACAGTCCCACAAGCGGCGGGCTGCATGCCTGCAGCCTCGCCGCCACCACTGGTTCGACCCCCCTTCGCTGACCGCAGGCATCTCCCTCCGCCTCGAGTTTCGCGTTTTACGACCCTGGCGGTGTACAGTAGCCTGTGGCGGAGAGAGTAAAGTTGCATTTCAAAGAGAAAGGTTGTATGTCTGCTTGCTCCTCCAAGTTCGCGAGGTGCCCTTGTTGCGTGGGAGCCGCTTGGGGTGAGTCTACGCGGGAGCCTTGCTTTGCGTCACGTTTTCTGGCCCACAGTGGCATATTCGCGGGCCACTGTCGGCCTGAGCTAGTGTTTTAGCCAAGTGCGCGGTTAGCTAGCTGAGTCCGCATTAGAGAACCCCTTTTTGTTTACATTCAGAAGTGGGATAATCCCAACAAGCCTGTCAAGATGAGCCAGGAAGGCGAACATCCGTACAACACACGTCTTGCTGCCCAGTCGCGCGCTGCTGAGGAGGTGACAAGCGCCACCGAGCTCCAACGAGACAGCAGGCAACGCAATGATCGCAACGCACCAGACCAGCTCCAAGAAAAAGTCGCCCAGCTTTCGCGACTGCAGAAGGAAATTCGGGAGCTTGGCTGCTCTACTCCTGCTTCCTCAACACTGTTGTTCCAGCCGGATTCAGGCCCGAGCAACGCGATCTTGGGACAGCTCACCGAGGCCTTCTCTGCAATGGCCCGCATGATGGAGAGGATGAATCCGCCCTCGACAGAGACAACTGTTCATGTGAGTCCGGACCCCTCTACCGCCATCGCAAGCTTTAACGGGGACAGCGCCCAAATCAGTGCTGAAGATTGGCTGGAAACATTTTCGCACGTTGCGGACTTAGCTAACTGGTCTGAACAACAACGCCTAACTGCAATTCACCTCAAGCTGCAGGGCCCCGCTAAGGATTGGCTAATCTCGTCAGCAACAAGGCATCAGTCGTGGCAAGAGTTCGAAACTGCATTTAAATCAGCTTTCGTGACTGAAGAAAGCTTGCCGGACTTATGGAGGAGAATGGCCGAACGAGTTCAAAGTCGTGATGAGGAGGTGACGAAGTACGTCAGAGAAAAGCAACGAATGTGCACCAGGGTCAAGCTAAGTCTGCCGGACACAATTACTGAGATTGTCAGATGTCTCTGGTCGACTGAATTGAGTTTCGCGCTGCGGTACAGAAGCTACAGAAGTGTGGACGAGTTGCTTCAAGCTATCAAAGCATATGAAAATTTTACAGAAAGCCGCGAAAAGCAATTCCCATCAGCACAAAGATTCAGCAGCCGAAGCCGACCGAGCAGTGGCCACCAGCCATTTCCTTCGTCAATAGAAGTAGACGATGCTGTACGCAGCAGTACCGTGCGAGGAGTGCGACACGCGGACGGAGTATGTTGTTACAACTGCTAAAAAACAGGCCACCTGTCGCGTCAGTGTTCTGAGCCACGGCGGCCACTTCACTGCACGAGGTGCAATTACGATGGGCACAGCGCGAAATTTTGTCCGAATCAGGGCCGCTCAGAGAACGTGACCAATATTGTACGCACCATGCCTTCAAAGAGCTTGTACAAAAGCGTTTGCATTGACGGCAAATGGATGCCGCTCTTCTCGATACGGGTGCCGATGTGAGCTTGATCAAGCTGACGCCATCCGTGCAGCCGAACAGGGAGCTTACGGTACCTCCCGGAGCGGCCATACGCGGTGTGGGTGGACAGCGGTCATCCCTCGGCGAACTGGACTTAAGGGTGCACGTCGATGATGTTGATCTTCCCGCCGTCCACTTTTACATAGTCAGTGACGACGCCTTTGTTGGACCGGACGTCTTCATTGGTACGGATGTGATTGACTTGCCCGATTTGCTTCTGGTCCGTAGTGGTGGGTGTGCCCATTTGCTAAACCAAAGGGAAGCACAAGAGCTGGCAGGTCTTGTTGCAGAATTGGAAAGACTGAGAGAGGTCGTCAAGGGTCGCGAAAGCGTTGAGGCTGCCCCTCGGACGGTTCTGTCTGTGTCGGGAACGCCTTCCCTTGATGAACCTGATGTTTTCAGTGACCCGGTTGCGAACTACAGCGACGTCAAGTTGCCCATGAAGCAAGGTAATAAACTCAAGTGTACACCCGCTCCTTGCAACATGCCAGAGCAAGTTTTACTGACTGCCAATGAGGAGGCCCATGCGCTGCAATTAATAAGCCAAAGTGACAGTAATGTTGGCTCGATCGTCTATGGAGAAGAGAAAACACAGCCCTGCGTGTTGCTTAACAAGCATAATAATTGTTGTGCAGTGCAAATCGAAGAACTGGGGTGCACCGGCATTGCTGAAATGAAAATCGTGGAACTCCCTGGAAGCAAGCCGGTTTTCCAGCCACCATACCGCAGCTCTTACTATGAAAGGCGGGTACTGAAGCACATTACTGATGAGCTGAAATCATGTGGATTAATCCGTGACAGTAGTTTCCAGTACAGCAGCCCTGTTCTTCTCGCACAGAAGAAAGGATTGCGCATACAAGAGGGTGATCGACTACCGCCGCCTCCGTGGCCACAAACAGTTAAGGACACAGGACAGCCTACGAACACGCAACCTAAACACAGAGGCCCGCACATTGTTACAGAGGTGCTGCCTGCAGACACATATCGCATCTCGAACCTACGAATATCGAAGGTGTCGACGCGGCCAGACCATGTCACGAGCGCCCATGTAAGCCAGATGAAACAGTTTAAATTGGCGTCGAACAGCGAGTGCGGAAGCGAGTGAGAATGACGAGACTCTCTCGGGACGAGATCGTGCAGGATGGTCGAGTGTAAGCAACGAACACCGCGCCTTCACTACAAGACCCTGTTTTTCTAAGAAATCGAGGTGCCTGGAAGACATAGAGGAGACAGTCCCACAAACGGCGGGCTGCATGCCTGCAGCCTCGCCGCCACCCCTGGTTCGACCCCCCTTCGCTGACCGCAGGCATCTCCCTCCGCCTCGAGTCCCGCGTTTTACGACCCTGGCGGTGTACAGTAGCCTGTGTCGGAGAGAGTAAAGTTGCATTTCAAAGAGAAAGGTTGTGTGTCTGCTTGCTCCCCCAAGTTCGCGAGGTGCCCTTGTTGCGTGGGAGCCGCTTGGGACGAGTCTACGCGTGAGCCTTGCTTTGCGTCGCGTTTTCTGGCCCACAGTGGCATATTCGCGGGCCACTGTCGGCCTGAGCTAGTGTTTTAGCCAAGTGCGCGGTTAGCTAGCTGAGTCCGCATTAGAGAACCCCTTTTTGTTTACAGATGACACAAGTTGGATTGGAATGTGGCCTTCGCACAATTAAAAAATTATCTCGCAAAGCATTTGCCAAAGTCCTTCTCTGACTGCACTAGTGCTGCACAAGGTAGAAAAAGAAAAGGTGCACACAAGAAGACAAGAACAAAAGTTTGGAGGGGACAAACTAAAAATCTGTGGAAAACGAACCCTTGAAACATTTTCGTGCATAAAGCTGATGTTTAAAATCCCTTTTTTGTTCCTTTAACCATTTTTTTTGCAATTCTATCATACACCAACAAGCACAAATTTTTCGAGGAAACACGTTCTAGTGACATACATTCATTTTTTACATGGTTGAGCAATGAACAACAAAAGCAGTAAGCTTTTTTATAGCAAAGCATAGTCTTATATTGGGGTTTCAGTTCTGAAACCGAAGCCCCGAAAAAACACCATCTCCCTCTTTTTTGAAAGTAAGACAGGGGAAGGAACATCACTATACATTCGTTAATGGTGTACATTATACAATGCCAAAGTAACTCCCAACTCTCCCCCCTTGCAGAACAAAAAGAAATGTGACAAAATAGAGCACTCATTTTTTTTTCAATGCAAATACAAACACGCAAAACGAGAAAATTATGTTGCAACTGTACTGCGAAGGAGATAAAGACAAGAAAGTGCAAACTTATGTCCATAGTCGCACTGTAATAGAACAAACATGAAAATACTAAGAACGCAATGAACTGCACAGCAGCCCCCAAAAATATCTGCACACCTGTCCAGGTATGTAACATAGAAATGCAAAGGAATAACAGGAACTATGAACACATGAAACATTATCATAAAAGTGGTGTGGTTTCTGGTGCCGCCTTCTTGAGTGCCATGTAAGTCCCGTTATAGGTGCCAGCAATGCCTCCGAAGTTACTTTTGAGCTTTGCTGTTCAGCTAAGCACCCACCAGGCAAAACAGGGGGCGGAGGTAAAGACTTGAAATTTGAGCTTTCTAGCTCACTGAAGCGCCTGTCAGGCGACTCGGGGCAGCGAACAAGATTCAAAAGAATCCGAAGATTCATCGACGCGCTCCTTAGACACGGCTGGGAACCCAGATTTGTGAAGAACTGCATGTGAGCAAAAACTAATCTGCAGAAAACTAAAGTAATGCTTAACAGTCTCGGTAGAGGACAGCAATTTACAATAGGCAGCGAGGCACTGGAAGTCGTAAGGGAATACATCTACTTAGGGCAGGTAGTGACGGCGGATCCGGATCATGAGAAGGAAATAATCAGAAGAACAAGAATGGGCTGGGGAGCATTTGGCACGCATTCTCAGATCATGAACAGCAGGTTGCCATTATCCCTCAAGAGAAAAGTATATAATAGCTGTGTCTTACCAGTACTCGCCTACGGGGCAGAAACCTGGAGGCTTACGAAAAGGGTTCTACTCAAATTGAGGACGACGCAACGAGCTATGGAAAGAAGAATGATAGGTGTAACGTTAAGGGATAAGAAAAGAGCAGATTGGGTGAGGGAACAAACGCGAGTTAATGACATCTTAGTTGAAATCAAGAAAGAGAAATGGGCATGGGCAGGACATGTAATGAGGAGGGAAGATAACCGATGGTCATTAAGGGTTACGGACTGGATCCCAAGGGAAGGGTAGCAGGGGGCGGCAGAAAGTTAGGTGGGCGGATGAGATAAAGAAGTTTGCAGGCACGGCATGGCCACAATTAGTACATGACCGGGGTTGTTGGAGAAGTATGGGAGAGGCCTTTGCTCTGCAGTGGGCGTAACCAGGCTGATGATAATGATGATGCATGTGAGCACGAAGGCTCAAAGACATGAGCATTAGGTGTTTTGGAGAAAGCATAGGGACTACACACATCAGTCATTTGTCGTGAAGGTGCCTACATAGAACCAGTCGGCTCAGTTACACGCCTATCAGGCAAATTAACTTCATGCTGGCTGGGCACCACAGCTGGTAACAATAAAATTCAAACAGCGCTAGACGACAGGACCAGAAAGAGGAGGCAAACACGGCGCTGAACTTGCAGCTGATTTATTTGAAGAAGTCAACATTTATGCGTACAAAACTGGGCACGATGAGTGCACATTCCAAAATAATTTTGGCAGTTCGAGTGGGTCTTTCATGGAACGTTTATCCTTTCATTTAGAGAATACCCATGTAATGTGGGAAGACAAAGTATTCAAGCAAAAGTCGAGGGTGTGTATTGGTGCCAAAATTGCCCCAATACTTAGCATCATTTTTCTAAGTTATGTTGACAGGAAAGTAGAGAAGGACTTAAATGGAAGGTATATTCGAATTGTTCGATGCGTGAACGACTTCCTAATTTTAGTTGGGTCTAAGGGTGCTGAATGTGTACATGACTTAATCAATGTTTTTTCTAACTAAGCATGGGTCTGGACTGAGCTTCACACATGAGATCCCACACAGCAACGACCTGCAGTTCTTAGATCTGAATTTGACCTTTTTGTCTAACCATGTATGCTGGCGATACGCTCCCAGGAGTGAAAAACCTCTTGTAAACTACGCGTCTTGTCACTCTAAGCTTGTTAAATTCGGAATTGTAACAGGATGTATTGGTATGGCTGTCAAAAAATTGTGTACTCATCAAATGTCCAGTAGCCTGATGGTCCAAGGCCAGAGATGCAGAGAGGCCGGTTTTCCAGATTCTGTAATTGTGGCTGGTGCTAATAAGATTATAAAAACGCTGAAATGTTCGTAACAGCCCAAAGAAAATGTGGGGAAAAAAGTTGTCTGCCTTATGAGCACGCGTTGTCACATCGTTTTAAGAGGGTAGGGGCCAAGTATGGTGTGAGGGTAGTTTTTTCTGCTCCGATGAAGCTGGGTAAATTAGGGGCAGCATTCCAGAGGAAGCAGGAAGGCTTTAAATGGTATGCTGCATGCAAGGTAAATCATGTCAATAAGTACATCAGTTGCAAGAAGGGCGCTGTCTACCCAATTCCTTTATCTTGTGGTCAAACTTACATATGCCAGACAGGCCGTTGCATCAATATTAGACTAATGGAGCATGCCAATTCATTGGACAAAAAAGACACTAACCTGGCAAAGCATTGCAGTATTTGTAAATGCGTACCTTTGTTTGACGATACACAATTGTTATTTTTTCATAGTGACAAGGCTACCAGAGAAGTCACTGAAGCATTCCATATCATCAGAAAATCTAATAGTTGCGTTAGCAAAACATCTTTAACCTTGTCAGCGAAAGAAATGGCATTGCTGCATAAAGGGTAGATTGCAAGGCAGGTACAACGCGTGCGTATGTTGGCTGTCCGGAGTTTGTATCTGATCATCGATGTATGACCGGGCACATGCGTGCCCGGTTTTGTATGTATAAATGTTGACTTCTTACTTCAAATAAATCAGTTGTAAGTTCAGCGCTGTGTTTGTCTCCTCCTCTTTCTGGTCCTGTCGTCTAGCACTGTTTGAATTTTATTGTTACCATGGAACTCCAACTTGACCAATCGGCAGCCCTTCTGCACCACAGCTGGACATATAACTGGTGGGGAAGAAGTTTGGGTGTGTTGGTGGGATACATTCAGACTGGGATACATAGCGCAAGAAAATATGACACAGAGACAAGCGGAACACAGGACGAGCGGTGAGATGATGGGGTACATGCTCGAATTCTGACTGACGTGCCCAGTCAAAATGGTCTGCTAGCAGCGTCGAATGCCGAGGATCTGGGGATTATATTCAGGCACCAGTTATATTCAGACTGGGATACATAGCGCAACAAAATATGACACAGAGACAAGCAGAACACAGGACGAGCGCTCAGCGCTCGTCCTGTGTACATCAGTTACATCACCATACAGTTCTGCTTGTCTCTGTGTCATATTTTGTTGCGCTATGTATCCCAGTCTGAATATAACTGGTGCCTGAATATAGGTAATCCTCAGATCCTCGGCAGTCGACGCTGCTAGCATAGCATTTTGACTGGGCACGTCAGTCAGAATTCGAGCACGTACCCCTTAATCTCACCTTTCGGCTAGGTGATTTCACCGCAAATTCAGGTACATTTCCAAGGCTGGTGGCTCAAGACCAAAGTAGGTGGACACCTGTGAGCCATAGAGGCAGGTGTGGCAGTTGGCCAGAAGAGCACTTACTTTGTACATTTGCGGCAAATTCTGGCGGTACAGTTTTTGATTTTTTCGAAAGTCAACAAATGCAAATAAGCCAGCAATCTTGCCAAAACCTCATTCAACAGCTTGGCGCACTTTGCTCATTTGCTTGTTGAATAGCAACTGGTGCCCACTAGAAGATGTTGCGCTGTAGGGCTTCAGCAACAGTGGCCTCAGGGGATATGCAGGATCACCATAGATGCAATAGCTGTGGCCCTGGACAAGTTTTTCTAGTTTTTCATAGGTCCTACTTATTCGGAGTATACCTGCAAGATCACAAAGTGGTTTTTGCACTCAGAATATGATGCCATCTCCCAATACCGCTGCAACCAAGACAAAATAGGCAATAGTAGACTGTTTTATCAGTTGCATCACCTAGCTTTATATGTTGCATGTTATTATCTGTGCCGTCTCAAAGTACACAAGGTAAACCAACCTACAGGTCTATCCCTACTCAGCCAAGTTTCTCTGCACATAGGTCCCTATACTCTGCAGTACAGCTGTGCCGCTTGCAATTGGGTCCTCGATTGCATGGGGTGCAAGGCAAGGTGCTGACATGGTGCAGTGCACCCTTGAACCTTGCAGCGTGTGCAACGCGGCAGACAACCTGCACTGCTTGCACCTTTTCAGAATTTTGTTTAACAAAACTAATTACTCCTCACAAATGTGACAGTTGCACACCCTGTAAAATGTATTTGCATTGAATTTACAATTACTGATAAGCAAGATTGAAATAAAAAAGTTAACCATAGAATGTTCTCAGGAGTTGTCGCAGGTCTTAATAAAAATTTTTATTTTCAAATTGCTTCAGTCGTTAGGAAATAAACTGGTTTTCTCATGAGAGCCCTAATTAAAGTTCGTTCAGTATTCAGCATTGCTACAATTTTCTCATTTTATCACGCATACATTCATACACACTCATTGTATAGCTACATTTGCTTTATCAAATAACATTGCCCTGCCACAAGTTGCTACAAATTATGAAAAATTATTTCTTTAAGTGCCCTTCCCTTCTAAACAGTTTAGAGTTATATTTTAAAATGTTGCCGTACAGTAGTTTGATATTTCTTGAAAACGTACTTGTTTTTGTCTGCTTACTTAGCATAATTATTACCTTCTTGAAATACATGTGTTACAAACGTATGAGCCTTGAAAACTGTTGAATTTTAGCTCAACGTAATCCCGGGCATTCTCATTCCTGGCACGAGAAAAATATTTTACAGACACTTTTTCAGAAAGAGCAATACAAGGTTTTTCAAGGCTGCACGACAAGTTGATGTTCTTGCTTATGTACTTTACCACATGTATTATTTTGCTAACCTTCGTTAACTGCTGCTTACTGAAAATGTACCGTCCTTGATCTACATATTGTGAATGCATTTATGCCAATGAGCACGTAACTGAACATGACGGCTGCGTCGATCACGTCTAGTAACAACTTGCGAATAGGAACTCTCGTCTCTGTTGGATCAACTCACCTGCATCATGTCGGCTGCCGAAGTACGGTCCATTTAATTGGCAGATTATGCCGTTTGGACACATGATCGACTGGTACTTTACAGCATGGGTGCGCTTGTGCCCGGAAAAAAACATCTTCTGATTTGTCGACGGGCGGCAGATAGCCCTCGCGGTGCCGTCGATGAAGCCCCAACAGTTATCCAGGGGTGCACCTTTGGAATGCACGGCCTGCAAAGTTTAGGTGTGAAAAAAATATAAATAAATAATGACGGGCACGAACCAAAATGTCTGATACCAACCTGTGAGAATTCCTCCAAGGTAGGGATGTCAAGCCAGGAGTGACTGTTCACGTCCTTCAAAAGGTGTTTGAAGTTGCTTTCGATGTGCGAAAGAACGATATTTGTCACTGATGATATAACTGAATAATGCCTCCCAAAAAGGTGCTCCAGATCGCACAGCCTGTTGGGGTACGAGAGCCGGCGTAGCGTAATACACAAACTCTCCTCTCCTGGCACAGTCACTCGTTGAGCTGTTTTGATGACAGCTGGCATCCTTAAGGCATTATGAAGCCTTGATATGTCGTTTTTTTCAAACCGGAAATACGATCTGAAAACACCAGCGTCCATGGTATCCATGTTCAAAAGTCCGTTGGCCGAAAGCGGCTCTCTCCGTGTGCTACCAAAAACTTCACACAGCAAAATGTCCTCTAGGTCCCTCCAATTAAGTTGATTTAGTAGCACCGGGTCTTGCAAGATGCTCGGCCGTGTTGTCATGTCTTGCAGTTTTCTAGCAGTGCGATACACCGAAACTCTGGGAGAACAGCGGACGTGTCAGAGGTGAACAGAGATGAACACGCTTGTCACTTCTGTGCACGTTTATGCGGACCATGTGTACTGAAAGAGCAAAAGACCTTGCCTTGGCTACTACACAGCGTAACGGCTTTGTTAATGTAAGGATTATATATAGAGAGAAAAAATGAAAATGCAATGTATTGCCTGAAATGCCTTCAGACATTTGGGTAATTCCAAATATATTATTTTATTGCGGCAATTCTTACAACATGAGTATTATGTTTATAGCGGTTTTACCTTCTGCGGCAAGGTGGCGCGTCAGGCGAGCACATGCCCATACATGCCTTTCAGACGCAGCCGGGCGCTCCGCTAAAACTGATTCTTCGCCCGCCGCTCCGCTAACTGTGAGCGGGAACGGGAGAGCGGAGCGGACCGTCAAAAACGTTCTGCTAAAACTGTCTATTCAAAAAGCGTAAGACAGCGGACATCAGGAACTATAATATGGATAGAATTGAACAGGCTCTCAGGAACGGAGGAAGCCTAAAAACAGTGAAGAAGAAACTGGGAATAGCTAAGAATCAGATGTGTGCGTTAAGAGACAAAGCCGGCAATGTCGTTACTAACATGGGTGAGATAGTTCAAGTGGCTGAGGAGTTCTATAGAGATTTATACAGTACCAGTGGCACCCACGATGATAGCGGAATAGAGAATGGCCTAGAGGAATTCGAAATCCCACAGGTAACGCCAGAAGAAGTGAAGAAAGCCTTAGGAGCTTTGCAAAGGGGGAAGGCAGCTGGGGAGGATCAGGTAACAGCCGATTTGTTGAAGGATGGTGGTCAGATTGTTCTAGAGAAACTGGCCACCCTGTATACGCAATGCCTCATAACCTCGAGCGTACCGGAATCTTGGAAGAACGCTAACATAATCCTAATCCATGAGAAAGGGGACGCCAAAGACTTGAAAAATTATAGACCGATCAGCTTACTGTCCGTTGCCTACAACGTATTTACTAAGGTAATCGCAAATAGAATCAGGAACACCTTAGATTTCTGTCAACGAAAGGACCAGGCAGGATTCCGTAAAGGCTACTCAACAATAGAGCATATTCACACTATCAATCAAGTGACATAGAAATGTGCAGAATATAACCAGCCATTATATATAGCTTTCATTGATTGCGAGAAAGCGTTTGGTTTAGTCTAAACCTCAGCAGTCATGGAGGCATTACGGAATCAGGGTGGAGATGAGCCATATGTAAAAATACTGGAGGATATCTATAGCGGCTCCACAGCCACCGTAGTCCTCCACAATGAAAGCAACAAAATCCCAATAAAGAACGTCGTCAGACAGGGAGATACGATCTCTCCAATGCTATTCACAGCATGTTTACAGGAGGTATTCAGAGACCTGGAGTGGGAAGAATTGGGGATAAAAGTTGATGGAGAATACCTTAGCAACTTGTGATTCGCTTATGATATTGCCTTGCTTAGTAACTCAGGAGACCAATTGCAATGCATGCTCACTGACCTGGACAGGCAAAGCAGAAGGGTGGGTCTGAAAATTAATCTGCAGAAAACTAAAGTAATGTTTAACAGTCTCGGAAGAAAACAGCAGTTTATGATAGGCAGCGAGGCACTGGAAGTGCTAAGGGAATACATCTACTTAGGGCAGGTAGTGACCGCGGATCCGGATCATGAGACTGAAGTAACGGGAAGAATAAGAATGGGCTGGGGTGCGTTTGGCAGGCATTCTCAAATCATGAACAGCAGTTTGCCACTATCCCTCAAAAGGAAAGTGTATAACAGCTGTGTGGTACCAGTACTCACATATGGGGCAGAAACCTGGAGGCTTACGAAAAGGGTTCTGCTGAAATTGAGGATGGCGCAACCAGCTATGGAGAGAAGAATGATGGGTGTAACGTTCAAGGATAAGAAAAGAGCAGATTGGGTGAGGCAACAAACGCGGGTAAATGACATCTTAGTTGAAATCAAGAAAAAGAAATGGGCATGGGCCGGACATGTAATGAGGAGGGAAGATAACCGATGGTCATTAAGGGTTACAGACTGGATTCCAAGGGAAGGGAAGCGTAGCAGGGGCGGCAGAAAGTTAGGTGGGCGGATGACATAAAGACGTTTTCAGGGACAACATGGCCACAATTAGTACATGACCGGGGTAGTTGGAGAAGTATGGGAGAGGCTTTTGCCCTGCAGTGGGCGTAACTAGGCTGATGATGATGATGATGAATATCTCATTTTCAGTAAAAAAATCCTATTCAGGCACTTATTCTTTTACGACCCACTCCCACCCGATCCATGGCCAATCCCTCGTAGTGGGTTCTTCTATAACTACAGGCACCAAACCAAACTTGTCACCTGTCAACGTGCCTCCCAAGCTGATAGGTCTTTAAGAGCTAGCAAGCTAAGGGTAATGGGAGGTGCTTCCTAACATTGCTCATCATTGCTTGAGGACATTTTACTAGCGGACGGCAATGTAGTACGAACGAGATGGTCACTGTCTGGATCGCCCTACGCTAGTACGCAGGCGCGAGTACGAGCGGGTGGGAGACAGAAAATCTGGGCTTTTGATCCCTCAAATTACCGTCTCGTTAGAATTTACGCCGGCGTTTGTACGCTGCTCCTTGTTTTCTAGTGCTTCATTGTTGGCTCACCTTGCGGTTATTAATCGCTGTTATTATGGGTGATTTTGTCCGTGTTTGTATTCTGAACGAGCCGGATTGACTTCGAAGGAAGCCACAGATGGAATCGAGTCAAATGCATTTTTTTTAAAACCAAGAAACAATCCTGCGGTGTAATATTTGTGCTCATATTATCGATTACTTTGTCTTTAATATGCAACATAACTGTTTCTGTTGACTTATTTTCTAAAACCCATGCTGCTGCTCTACTCTAATGTTATTTTGTTGAAAGTAACTTAGAAAGCGTAGATTGATAAATTGTTCTATTATATTCGACAGCATTGGCAAGATAGAAATTGGTCCATAATTGCTCAAGACATCACTATCGCCTGCCTTATGAATTACTGTTATGTTTGCAATCTTGAGCTTCTCAGAGAAAACACCCAAACTTAGTATCGAATTGCATATATGTGATAGTGAATGATTAATAATGTGCGCAACTGCTTTTATGGCCTAGGCTTTTAAAGTATTGATTCCGTTAGCACTACTGTTATTTAACGAACTGATTTCTGCTTCTGTAGTGCAGCCCCATATATTGAGCTTGCAATGGCAGGTCTCATGTATCATTTGGAATCCAGTCTATAACTATCCGTGGTTATTGTATCATATGCTCCTCAATTGAGGGAGTAATCATTAAACGTGTTGGCTAGCGAGGTTCCAGTATAGATTTTTGACAGGGATAGGCGGGCTAGTTGGTGGTCGATATTGGAATGCATCATGTAACTGCACAAAAACAAGGGACAAAGAAGGAACACACAGGACAGGCGCGGAACTTCAACTGAAGTTCCGTTGAAGTTGAACTCAGTTGAAGTTCCGCGCCTGTCCTGTGTGTTCCTTCTTTGTCCCTTCTTTTCGTGTGGTTACATGATGCATTCCAGTATAGATTGTGCCTTCAATACTCAATTCTTTGAGCTCCTTCTTATGAGCGTTTGACATGAGGTAGTTCCCGGTTCGCCATATATTCTTTGGGTTGTTGGTCATACCTGCAAGTTTGTTTTCATAGTATGTTGACGCGTTTCCTTTATGTCATGCCCCAACTTGTTTCTGAGTTTCTTATATTGAGGCAGGTAGTCAAGAATTATAGTTTTGATAAATAAAGCCAAGTGTCTATCACGTTCCTTAATTCTTCTTGAAGTGCTCTACCAATCCATGGCTTCCTAACTTTGCTATTTTCCCCAACTTCGTTTACTGGAAATGATTTTTTCGTAAATGTCAGTAATTTCCTCAATTAATAAATTGTATGCTACGACCGGGTCTTCTGAATAGTAAACATGATCCAAGTATGTTTCTGCTGTTAATCTTTGGAACAACTCAATTGTTTCGTCAATATTGACTGTGTACTTGATTGATTGGTGCGAGGTCCTTGATGCATGTTGTGCGGGGTATGTTAGAAAAATAAAGATCGCAAGTGGTCGCTCAGGTCCGCTAATGAGACACAATATTCAATATCGGTTGAGTTACAGTTCGTGAAACAAAGATCCAGTAGAGTTCCGGATGTATTTGTTACGATTGTTGGCACCTGAATGACATTTTCATAACCGTATGAAAGAAACACATCAATGAGCTTTTGCTTATTGAAATCAAAACCTGGAGCATCTATGTTAAAATCGGTGATGACAACAACCGCCGAACTATGTTGTTCACAACATTCTAGCATTGTTTCATGAAAATAAAAGAATAACAGAAAATGTTCCCGAAGGAGGTCGATATGCCACTATACATAGTGTACTGTCGGATTTTATCATGATTGTTTTATAATGAGGACTAATTTGGCAATAGTTATAAATGGCGCTGCAGCTCCAGCGTTCCTTTAAATAAATTGTGATGCCTCCACCTCACATACCCTTACGTAAAACAGATGTATGTTTGTATCCTCTGAATTCAATAACGTCTGTTTCATTCATGAACCAGGTTTCCGAAAAGGCCCTCAAGTCAAATTGATGTTTAATCGATTTCAGAATCATATCCATCACTTCCTTTTTTATTTCGTATGCTTTGTGCATTTAAGTGACACAGAAAATTTAATACCACAGCCTCTCTTGCAATTGACGAAGAACACGCCATTGCGTTGGTTTTCACCGTCGATGTAGGTTAAGAGCTTGACCACAGGAGGATACTCCAGTATGCAGACAGCGAAAAAACCTCAAGCCGCCCGAAAGCTTAGGTAAGTATGCCTTTCGTACTTCAGTGTTAACACGGCCAACAGCAACCCATCGGTACTTACAACTAATGTAGGACTAATGTAGGGCACTGCGCTTTGGCGGGACTCGCAGCCACTTTCGTGACGGCATGTAGACGACGGCCTCGAGCGTCATTTGCCTTAATTGTTTGCACTCATTCCAGTGCCATTTGGTATTGCTGACTTTGGTTTATTGCTTAGACTTGCGAATTACTGGCGCCTGCCATTTGCTTTCTCTTTGAAGAACGGTGTAGTCCAAGCTATTTCCGGTTGAGAAATGCAGTCTATTTCATGAGACGTTCACAATATTTAAACATGAAACCTGTGAGATGGTGAACGTGGAGTATTTGCGGCCTATTCGAATAGGTGCTTAAATTTTGATGGGCGCAATTTTCGCGGACAATTCAACCATGAAAAATTAACTAAAATTGCAAAAAACTTTTGATGATTATGATGTGCATTTATTCGATACAATTGCGCTCGAAGACAGCAGCATTTTGTTTGATTCTTGCAAAGCGTTTGTGTAGAGATATATAACATCTAATTCGACAATCAGTACGCCTCTTTCGCATTCAAGGCTTCAGGAACATTCGCATACAAGCCAGTCACCATGTTGCCAGCCGAGAGAATACGCGAAGTCGTAATCACCTACACCTGGCTTTTAGACTGGCGTGCTATACTACGTCGTGGCTACTGACTCTGAGCGCGAAATTAGCGCACAAGTGCCAATTTTCATTCATAAATCTCGAACCACAAGCGCTTATGGGAGATCATAAAGCTGGAGTCGTTCTTGAATAGTACTACATTCCCATCGTTAATTTAATGATGTAACGAACAAGTAATTGTAGGAACTACACTCATTAACTTTTACTGAAGCAGTCAGACGATTGATCCTAATGCAAAACTTGAAGCCCATCATCCGTGGAAGTCATAACCAGTTCGAAACATGTCAATCGCAGATGCTGCTAATCTCTTCTGTCTTCTGAATTTCGGTCTGTTTCACATAGAGAACGAAAACTTAACGGATGCAAAGCGCGACTGTCGTGCCATCGGGAGACGCGTACGAGTGATCACGTTACGCCTCACCGTTTCAGCTAGCATGAAGCGAGTGAGATTGCATCCTGATAAAAACATTCACTTGACGCTCGTCCTACAGGGAAAAGTGCCACTTGTGGGCGTCTGCTCTAGCGTAAAGACTAGAGCTACTCGTAACTAAAAACTCCAACGAATGCGGACGCTGCAACTATTAAAATAAGCACTTATGAATATGCAGCTTTGTGAATTCAGTCTCTCAGTTTACGAAAAAAAAATATTTTTTCGACGTACTGCGTTGTTATTGACCCTTAATGCATACTTAATGTTGAAGTAGTAGTAGTATTAGGGTGATCGCACGAGAGATCAAAGATGCAAGTCCGCTTGATGCTTTTTCCTCTGTTCTTTTTATATCTCGTGTACGAATATCCAAGCTGCACGAAATAGAAAATATTATTCCCCAAAACCGTTCCAAGCAAGCACACCGCCCCCCCCCAAAAAAAAAGAAAAAAAAAAGAAATGGTAGGCAACCCTAATCTCTGACTGCGATGTCACTTATTGGCATTCGCACCTCGGAGTTGGTGTTCTTTGCGTTAACTTTAGGCGAACGCAATGCACGAACCGAACTCGACGGCAACTGTTTTCCATTAATTAGAGGCTTAAATGTCAAGCCATTTTCTTGTGTGGGATGTCACTACTGATGCCATTCCTTGCGCTATCTATTTCCAGGCTTCCAGGATTTTCGCCAAACTCAGGCTGCCGTGGCGGGTATTTAAACTCTAAAGTCTTTTCTGTGTTTTGGTGTGCTGTGATCACTGATTTCTAATTCTTATATTCCAGAAGGTTCAACAGGCATTTAGTCAACTTATAGCTGAACTTGCGTTCTGAGATATGTACAATGAAACCATAAATTTTGAACTGAATTATTTTACTTTTGTACTATTTTCTTTTATTGTACCATTCTACTATTCTAATTATATACTTTCTCTGATTTATATTGAATTTAGTACTCGATCGTCTCAGTGGTTTGTAATTTCAATTATTCCAGATATTTCAGTAACTCACCTTGTAACTAATCTTATGCTTTGATATCATATTGCCACATGTAGTTGTTTATCAAATGACTTGTTTATCGAAACGTACGATGTACGATACGATGTGTACTTGTTTATCGTTTCGTTGTCTAAAGGTTATCGCTCAACATAACACGCACCTGCATCTGTCCGAATTTTCTGGAATGTTATCGATGGTTATATCCGCTGTCTGTTGTCACCAAACCTTGTGTATTCTGATTACATCTATGCACGACGTGAATGGTGGAGAAAATTCTAGAAGACATACGGGCACCAGTGGTAACTGGAACGTTCGAAGGCTCGTGTATAAAAGGCGATGTGCTTGACTCGCTGATCAGATTTTCGACAAACGCCGACTGTGTTCGCCACCATCGTCATGCTTTGAGTGTAGCCTATTTTTGTATGCACAGATTAGCCCAATAAAACAACAGTATAGCCATTCACAGTTTTGCTGCTTTCTTCACCGTCAATAACACGTGTCATCTGGTGGAGGTGCTAGTTCGTTCATGTACCGGACGCCCCAGACAAGCCGTGATCCAGGCCTGGATCGCAAATACAACACCAACGTCGTCCCAGATCATCGAGCGAGCCGTGGACTTCAACAGTTGCCCCCGGAGCACGGAATTTCGCCTGAGACGACCAAGAAGATCGTGACCAAGGCAACCCCAAAGGCTGCCCCAGCGTCCTTCGTTCTGCTGCATCATCCTCGGAACCCACCAACCTTCCATCGATCATCCACTGAAGACCCAGAATCCTGGCTGGAGACCTGGGAGTGGGACTCAAGAGGACAAACTGCGACGTGTATACGTCGCTTGAGAAGACGGCGCCAGAACTTGTTTTGAGAACCGGGAGTCGACCCTGACAACATGGGACCTGTTCTGTAGCGACCTTCTGAGGACCTTTACGAGCGTCGTGCGCAAGGAAATGGCCGAAGCTATGCTCGACGCCCGAGTTCAACTACCCATCGAGAACGTAGCATCTTCACCGAGGAGATGACGCGCCTGTTCCGCCACGGCGACCCGGATATGACGAAAAAGAAAATTCGGTTCCTCATGTCTGGAGTAAAGCAGCAGTTCTTTGCTGGATTGATATGGAACCCGCCCAGGACTGTTGCTGACTTTGATTCGGAAGCCACAGCGATTGCGAAGACGCATGATATGCGGACAAGGCAATATAACCGCCAAAACTACACAGATGTTCAAGCACTCGGCAGTAAAGACATGCGAGAGTCCATCAGACTGGTCGTGCGCGAAGAACTGCAGAAGTTCTTCCCAAGCTAGCAGCCTCCAGTGGCCTCGATCGCCAACATCGTCAAAGAAGAAGTTCAACGATCACCTGAGGTTATTGAAGTAACACCGCCATCGCCACAACCGCTGTCGGAAGCGATGACATGCACCGCTGTCGCCCGCCGCCAGATTCGCCCTCCGCGCCGGCGCCAGGGCCCCATGGTGCCGCGATTCCTTCACCAGACGCCGCCACCGCCACCGCCGCCACCCTATCCACCTGGCGGCCAGTGAAACGCCCAAGGAAGACAGACATTTGGCGCGCCCCTGAACACCGCCCGCTCTGCTACCACTGTGGGGAAGCCGGCCATGTGTACCGCTGATGCCCATACCGAAACTTGGGGCTGCGAGGGTTCGCCGTCAACGCGCCGTGTCCGCAGCTTGGAGAGCGCCCTCGTGACATCGCCGATTACCACGCCGCCACTTAGTGGAGTTCCCGACGACCATCCCGTTTGTCGTCAGCAGGCCGCTACTTGCCGCCGCAATGATGACCATGCACTGGCCTAGCCCGGAGCCGGTCTGCGAGCCCATATACAAAAAACTAAAAGCAGCAACTGCTGGAGGTACACTAGCTGTTCATCGAACAGACGACGATACTCCGTCACTGACGAAGACGAAGGCGCCAGAAGGGCCATCTCAACGATATATCAACGAGACGCCACCATCCCGACGAAACCTACAAGCAAAGATTGCGCCGACAAGGACCACCAACGTCGACATGTTTCTCGACTTCCACGCCGCACCGTCTCAGTGGGCAAAGGAGCCGACTACTCCGTCATGAGTGGACCTATCGGTGTCCAGCTGAAGAAAGTTAAGACTGCATGAGAAGGCTCTTAAATTCGGACTGCTGGAGAAGACCCAATAACGCCAACTGAAATGTGCATGGCAAGAATTACCGTTCATGACCACAACTACCCTGCCACCTTCGTTATCCTCCAACAGCTTTCACAAGACGTCATTCTCGGCACGGACTTCCTGAACCAACACGGCACAATCATCGACCTGTAGTCAAAGTCAATAACTCTATCCGAATATCAGGTTGTACCGTCGGACAGCACTCGTAGTCACCATGCCTTGAGTGTACTTGAGGACTAAGTCAGCATCCCCCCTCGCTCCTGCATTGTCATCTCCGTCGGCAGCGTCACACCCGCATACGTAGAAGGCGTAATCGAGGGCGACCAACGTATAATGCTCGGCCTTGAAGTTTACGTTGCAAAAGGGATTGCTCGAAGCGAAACTGATGTTGACCAACTTCAGCGAGCAGTTCAAGCACATCAACAATCGCACGGCAATCGCATACATTTAAGAAATTGTGGAAACCAGCAGTGCATTTGTCCTCTGGGATTAAGCCGCATCTACCCCGACGACCGTAGTTCCCGAACCAGACTTCGACATAGATCCAAGTCTCCCCATGATTAAGCGGCATCATATCAGAAATTTGCATCGACAAAACAAAGGCTGCCTTGCGATGTCATCGAGGACTCGACAAACACCAGTCGCAAAGCGTCGCATAATAACCGAAGAATGCGCTCGACTACTCCGCCAGAGCTCTTACCGAGTTTAAACAGGAGAACGTGAAGCTATAAGACAACAAATCGACGAAATGCTGCGCGACATCATCCAGCAGTCGAAAAGCCCGTGGGCATCTCCTCCTGTCTTGGTGAGGAAAAAGGACGGAACCCTACGTTTCTGCGTCGATTATCGTTGACTGAACAAGATCACAACGGAGGACGTATACCCCCTCCCACGGATAGACGACGCATTGGATCGGCTCTGCTAATGCAAAATACTTTTCTCGTGCATGCATCTCAATACTGACTACTGGAAAGTTGAAGACGATGAAAGGGATCGAGAAAAAATCGCCCTCATCACGCCAGACGGCATCTGTGAATTCAAGGTCATGACATTAGGTCTGTGCTGGGCGCCTGCAACGTTCCAGCTCGTGATCAACACGGTGTTAGCAAAAGGTGAAGTGGGAGACATGTCTTGTCTATTGGGTGACGTCATTGTCTATTTGCCCTTGTCTCTCCTCAGCTCATCCGCACTAACCTTTCGCATAGACGATCACTCTAGGTGGCTTGCGACAGTACTAGAGGTCATCAGGGCTCAGGCTAAAGCCAGAAAATGCCGCTTCTCTTGCGAGGATATTCTGTTGCTGGAACCTATCATCAGTAAGTTTTGCAAAGTTCCTGCATCCCATTAACAAGAAGGCACTGCGTAGATTCCTTGTCATGTGTGCCTGCTACAGGCGCTTTGTCAAGGACTTTTCCCGCATCGCGGAGCCGCTGAATAAATCTGATGTCAAGTTCAAGAGGGAAACGCCGCAGGCCGACACATTTCAAGAGCTCGAATGACGTCGCCACCGGTACTTGCTACAGAATTCCGAACTGATACCAGTAGCCTAGGCCTCGGTGCCGTGTTAGTCCAAAAGAAGGGCTTGAACATGTGATAGCTTACGCCAGCCGGTCGCTGTCAAGAGCGGAAGCCAATTATTCTACAACCGAAAAGAAATGTCTCGCCATCATTTGGGCTACAGAAAAATTACCTATTGGTAGGACCTATACTATTGGTAGGACCTTTTAGCTATATGGTAGGACATTCAATGTTGTCAGCAATCGTCGGGAGTTTTGCTAGCTAGAGAATTTAAAGGACCCTTCAGTACGCGCGACGCAGTGGAGCCTCAGAATGCAAGAATATGACAAGCTGTATCTACAAGTCCGGACAAGAGCACTACGATGCCGACTGCCTATCACGCGGCCCCATTGACCCACCGTCGCAGGTCGACGAGGATTACGACGCCTTCCTTGGAATAATAAGTGCGGAAGATCGACCCGAAGCTAAAAGGCCTCGTAGAGTATTTGGAAGGGAGCGCCGAAGTCGTCCCTAGAGCATTTAATTGAGGATAATCTTCATTTTACTCTAAAAGAACATACTCCCTATGAAGACCTTTTCACCAGTGCGCGCCAGCTACGTTCTTGTTGTTCCCTCAACACTTCGTCCAGAAGTAATGCAAGCCCTACATGACGATTCGACAGCTCGGCACCTCGGAATTTCCCGCACGCTATCGAGGATACAGGAAAGGTATTACTGGTTGCGCCTGACCGCCGACGTCGCCCGTTACGTCAATGCATGCCGGGACTGTCAACGATGCAAGGCGCCACCGACAAGACCGGCGGGATTATTACACCCGTTCAAGCATCCTTGCCGAACATTTCAGGAGGTCGGGATGGATTTGTTGGGACGGTTTCCGACGTCAGCATCCGGAAATAAGTGGACCGTCGTGGCGACAGACTACCTTACCCGCTTCGCTGAAACTAAAGCTGTGCCGAAAGTTGGCGCAGCCGAAGTGGAGACATTCTTCGTCGAGAACATCCTGCTGTGACGTGGCGCGCTCCAGAAGTCCTCATCACCGACAGGGGAACGGCCTTTACAGTAGTGCTTACCCAAGCCGTTCTGCAACACAGCCAGACAAGCCACAGGACGACAACTGCGTACCACCCACAGACTAATGGTCTTACGGACGCCTAAACAAGATCCTCGCCGACCTGCTAGCAACGTACGTCGCCGTCAAGCACAAGACGTTGGATGCACTGCTGCCGTTCGTAGCCAACGCTCACACCAAGGCGGTGGAAGAAACAACACAGATCAGGCCGTGTAAGCTGGTTTGCGGCAGGAACCGTACAACGACTCTCGACGCCATGTTGCCGCACGTTAGCGACGAAGAAAATGCCGATGCCGCCAGCTATCTCCAGCGTGCCGAAGAAGCCCAACAGCTCGCCCGCTTTCGGATCGAGAACCCTCAGAGGACCGACATCGACAGCCGACACTACACCCGTCGACGACGATACCCCGAATACTAGCTCGGTGACCATGTTTGTGTTTGGACCCTAATATGCCGACAAGGACTTAGCGAGAAGCTTTTACACCGCTATTTTCGGCCCTAAAAGATCATCCGACGCATTGGCGTACTCGACTATGAAGTCGTGCCAGACGGCATTTCGCTATCATAGCGCCGCCGCTCACGACCTGAAATAGTCCATGTTGTCTGACTTAAGCCATTCTGCCAGCTAACGAACATTGGCTCTTTGGTTAGCTGGAGCCTTCGTCTTCCTTTGGACTGCGTTACTTTGGACTTTGTTTCTTTGTTGTTGTTTTTTACCATTTCTTAGTAAGTGTGCTTTAATTTTTTTGCTATCCTTTTATATTTATAGCATCGGGACGGTGCTTTTGAAGAAAGATGGTATTGATACATGCATTTATTTATCGAATGACCGCGTTTCATTTTCTAAATGTTATCGCAGAGCGCAGGACGCGCCTGCATGTATCGGAAGTTTCTGGAATATTATGGTGGTTCTATCCGCTCTTGGTTGTCACGGAAGCTTGTGTATTCTGATTGCATGTATGCGTGAGACGAATGGTGTAGAACCTGGTTCAACTTTCTGGAAGGCACGCGGGCGCCAGCGATTACTCTGGAACGATCGATGGTTCATGTATAAAAGCCTACGTGCTTGACTCGCTGATCAGATTTTCGACGATAGCCGACTGTGTTCGCCGCTACCGTAGTGGTTTGGGTGTAGCCTTTCGTTTTTAAGGCACAGGTTCGCCGAGTAAACACTAGATTCGCCATTCACAGTTTTGCCGCTTTCTTCACCGTCGCTACCACGTGACAATATCTATAATGAAACCCATGAATTTGGTACTGTATTATTTTTTTCAATTTTCTTATTTAATCTGAATTTCGATCCCTGTCGTTTCAGTTATTTCTATCTAATTCTCATTATTCTGGTCATTTCACTAACTCCACTTGTAAATAAACTTATGCTGTGATATCGTATTTATAATAAAACCCATGAATTTTCTACTGTACCATTTCTTTTAATTTTTCGTCTGATTTATTTTGAATTCCCTCCCCGGTCCTGCCAGGAGGTTTAGCGGAAGTGTTGTGCAAGAAACAAAACTGTCACTAGATGCTCGTGGCAATAAAAAGTATTTGAAGGTGGCAGCGCGAGCGTCCTCCTATTGCTTACCACAATATTTTCCGATTCGCGGCCGAATTAAATGCCAACTAAAAACGCTGTGCCAAGAACATTTCTCCTAATTTTAATATCTTTGGCAGCAAACTAGTTACATGCGTTTTTTATGCTGTCGACAAACAAAAAAGAAGTGTAAAGAAACTCTAAATATCGTCCAAATAGGAACATTTTTGCAACTTGAAAAAAGCGTCAAACAAGAACGTTCTTTTTGCAAATTTATGCATAACATTATCTTTCTACTTCAAAAGAAAAAAAAGAATAAGAAATTTTTTTCGAATATTCGTTTTTAAAAAATGAAATAAGAAAGTGTGGTTCCAATTTTGGAAAAAAAGTGCTTGAAAGTCTGCTTTTGTCGTGCAAAACGTGGGTGCGATATTATGTTTACCCATTTGCTTTATTCGCAAGATACAAGCGGCCAATGTGCGCCCTGTTGAACTTGCTGTTTTTATTGCCGGGACGACTCATTCCCGTTTGTAAGCATTTACTCTCTCTAAAAGAAGAAAAGGACACGGTTGCCAGAAATTAAGAAAGGTGTACCAGGGTTTTTTATTGCGGCAAGAACAGAAAACCTGTTTTCTGCTTTGTTTTCTGGGACGCAAGAGAGAAAAAACTCCACACTGCTTGTGGTGCTCGAAGAAATTTATTGCTTGCCCCTCCCCCCCTTTGCAGTTAGTATACAAAAGAGGTAAATCACCGTCAAGTGGGGGGAGGGGGGGGGGGGGGCTAGCGGTAATTCTCGCAACGAACAGCGCATGTCCGCTTCACTGATCGCGGGCACACATCCACACATGCCATGACTGAATACCCGGCACACACGTCACGGAAGCTTCCACTCCACTAACTTCTGCTGGCGATGCTCCTCGATGGCTGCAGCAGGCGCATTAAGCAGAGCCACATTCTTGATGTTTCCTCTAAGTTGGGAGACCATATCATGGGCCGACTGACCGGGGCCGGCACTTCCAGACCTCAGGCGGTGCAGGGAAGCTTGGGGCTTTCCTGCACCAAGCTTCCATCCACACCGCCATGGGCGTTCTTCCCATGCCCTGTAGCGGAAAATATCCACCCCGCAGACGTCTGCGAGTGGGAAACACATACAGTTAATAAAATGTGTCGGTGCCCTATCGCCGAGGTATGTTACGTGACAGTAGATTGGTGCTTTTTAATGTCTGAGACTTCGGGCTTGCTGTCTAGCGTGTAGCAGGCGTGCGCTACGTCGTGGTGCATGTCGTCGCTTACGAGAGCAAAGCTGTGTGTTGCTTTCCTTGTCCTGGCGACACAGGAGCAAATGCAGATTTGTTTCTTGTGCCAATGGTACGATTGTGTTTCATTCGAGAAAAGAACAGTGTCGTTTTCAGAAAAATCGACATGCAAAGCAATGCTTCCGTGTCGCTCGCACTTTTTTGCCTCATGAATAACCGCAGCTTGAGTGCGGCGCATGCGTTCGTGAGGAATCTATTCAGTCACACATTTGTCGAGCTCTTCACAAAAAGCGTTGGAGACGAAGTCATCTTGATCAAGTAACCGCTTTCGCAAAAGGGAAATGTTACCTAGTCTACCATTCCCAGACTGGCCAAAGTGAGGCTTTCACTCCATGGGCAGCGCTCGCACTCATCTAACACACATTCGCGGCTCGGGGAGCCGAAAAGGCACGATGGTTTCATGCCTTCCAATGAGATTCCTATGCTGGTTACGTTCCCAGGCGCGGAGACACAAAGGTTCGCATTATTGCAATAAACGCAAACGCAACCCTCTTGTGGGGTGCGATCAGCATCCATTTTCGACGCAGGCTGAAAAACTTTGAAAGGGCGATAGGACTTTCGGGGTGAGCTGCTCTGAACATCTGGAACGTATCGCGGATAGAATGTCTCATAAACCGCTTTCAGACGTAGGCTCTCTTGCGGTTCGTGATGACTGACACAACGGCATCTTTGTTCGAGCTCTGCTAAGGGCACCCAAGTTGGACCTTGGTGAAGTAGTCGAGCGCAGCTTGTGCTACATACGATAGGCTTAACCATGACTTCGCGTACAGATTAAAATCTTGCCGCATTGCATGCTTCTCGTGCCGATTTCGAGCCTTTCTGAGCATGTACGTTGTGACAGCTGTGATTGATTCTTGAACGCGGTTGTTTTCAACTACTAGTGGCACGATGGTTAAGAGACGAAAGCGCTCTCTATATGACTTTTAAGCCACGTACGCTTGTTTCAAGTTATTTAACCAGCCAGCGCATGCACGAAATTCTGTCGCAAACGGTTAAGGTGCACTGACGTTTCCGCATGCAGCGCTTAAAGTAGGACGTGTCTTCGTCACCACAACGATTTCAACCTCGGCGCGTTTTAATATAATATCACAGCATCTCTTGCAATTGACTAAAAACATGCCATTGCGTTGGTGTTCACCGTCGATGCAGGAGACACGACAATGGGGGACAAGAAGGACAGAAGGAACAAGAAGGACAATTGGAGCCCGTGGGTGAGGTCACCAATGCGCTCAAGATCAGGTAAGTATGCCTTTCGGACTACAGTGTTAACACGGCAAACTGCGACCCATCTGGACTTACAAATAATGCAGGACTAATGTAGGACACTGCGCTTTGGCGGGACTCGCAGTCACTTTCGTGACGGCACGCAGACGACGACCTCGAGCGTCATTTGCCTTAATTGTGAGCACTCATTCCAGCGCCATTTGGTATTGCTGACTTGGGTTTATTGCTTAGACTTTCGAATTACTGGCGCCTGCCATTTGCTTTCTCTTTGAAGAATGGTGTAGTCCAAGCTATTTCTGGTTGAGAAATGCAGCCTATTTCATGAGACGTTCAAAATATTTAAAGAAAGATGTAATCTGTGAGATGGGGAACGTAGAGTATTTGCGGCCCGTTCGAGCAGGTGATTACATTTTGATGGCCGCAATTTTCGCGGACAATTCAACCATACAAAATTAACTAAACCTTGCAAAAAACTTTTGGTGATTAAGATGTGCATTTATTCGATACAATTGTGCTCGAAGACAGCTGCATTTTGTTTGATTCTTCCAAAGCGTTTGTGTAGAGATATCTAACATCAAATTCGACAATCAGTACTTCACTTTCGCATTCAAGGCTTCGGGAACTTTCGCATACAAGCCAGTCGCCATGTTGCCAGCCGAGAGAATACGCGTAGTAGTAATCACCTACACCGGGCGTTTAGACTGGCGTGTTATATTACGTCGTGGCTCCTGTCTCTGAGCGCGAAATTAGCACTCAAGTGCCAATTTTTATTCATAAATCTCGAACCACAAGCGCTTATGGGAGATCATAATGCTGGAGTCGTTCTTGAATAGTACTACATTCCCATTGTTAATTTAATGACGTAACGAACAAGTAATTGTAGGAACTACACTCATTAACTTTTACTGAAGCAGTCAGACGATTGATCCCAATGCAAAACTTGAAGCCCATCATCCGTGGAAGTCATAACCAGTTCGAAACATGCCAATCGCAGATGCTGCTAATCTCTTCTGTCTTCTGAATTTCGGTCTGTTTCACATAGAGAACGAAAACTTAACGGATGCAAAGCGCGACTGTCGTGCCATCGGGAGACGCGTACGAGTGATCACGTTACGCCTCACCGTTTCAGCTAGCATGAAGCGAGTGAGATTGCATCCTGATAAAAACATTCACTTCACGCTCGTCCTACAGGGAAAAGTGCCACTTGTGGGCGTCTGCTCTAGCGTAAAGACTAGAGCTACTCGTAACTAAAAACTCCAACGAATGCGGACGCTGCAACTATTAAAATAAGCACTTATGAATATGCAGCTTTGTGAATTCAGTCTCTCAGTTTACGAAAAAAAAATATTTTTTCGACGTACTGCGTTGTTATTGACCCTTAATGCATACTTAATGTTGAAGTAGTAGTAGTATTAGGGTGATCGCACGAGAGATCAAAGATGCAAGTCCGCTTGATGCTTTTTCCTCTGTTCTTTTTATATCTCGTGTACGAATATCCAAACTGCACAAAATAGAAAATGTTATTCCCAAAAAGCATTCCAAGCAAGCCTCCCCCCCTCCAATAAAAGAACAAAAGAAGAAATGGTAGGGGACCCTAATCTTTGACTTTGATGTCTGTTAGTGGCATTCGAACCTCGGAGTTGGTGTTCTTTGCGTTAACTTTAGGCGAACGCAACGCACGAACCGAACTCGACGGCAGCTCTTTTCCATCATTTAGAGGCTTAAATGTCAAGCCATCTTCTTGTGTGGAATGTCATTACTGAAGCCATTGCTTGCGGTTTCTCTTTCCGGGTTTCAAGGAATTTACCCAAGGTCATGCTCACGCGGCGGTTATTTAAACTCTAAAGTCTCTTCTGTGTTTTGGTGGGCTGTGATCACTGATGTCTAATTCTATTATTCCAGACAGTTCAACAGGCAGTTACTCAACTTGTAACTAAACTTACGTTCTGATATATGTGCAATGAGCCCACAAATTTTGAACTGAACTATTCTACGTTTGTACTATTTTCTTTTATTGTACTATTCTACTATTCCACTCTTATACTTTCTCTGATTTATATTGAATTTAGTACCCGATCGTCTCAGTGATTTCTAATTTCAGTTATTCCAGATATTTCAGTAACTCACCTTGTAGCTAATCTTATGCTTTGATATAATATTGGCACCTGTAGTTGTTTATCGAATGAGTTGTTTATCAATACGTACGTTGTACGATACGATGTGTACTTGTTTATCGTTTCGTTCTCTAAATGTTATCGTTCAGCATAGGATGCGTCTGCATGTATCCGAAGTTTCGGGACTGTTATCGATGGTTCTATCCGCTGTCTGTTGTCACCGAACCTTGTGTATTCTGATTACATCTATGCACGACGGGAATTGTGGAGAAAATTCTAGAAGACATGCGGGCACCAGCGGTAACTGGAACGTTCGAAGGCTCATGTATAAAAGGCGATGTACTTGACTCGCTGATCAGATTTTCGACGATCGCCGATTGTGTTCGCCACTATCGTCGTGCTTTGACGGTAGCCTATTTCTGTAGGCACAGATTAGCCCAATAAAACAGAAGTATCGCCATTCACAGTTTTGCTGCTTTCTTCACCGTTACTAACACGTGGCATCTGGTGGAGGAACAAGTTCGTTCATGTACCGGACGCCCCCAACAAGTCGTGATCCCAGCCTGGATCGCAAATACAAGACCAACGTCGTGCGGGATCATCGAGCGACCCGTCGACTGCAACAGCTGCCCCCGGAGCACGGAATTCTACCTGAGATGACCAAGAAGATCGTGACCAAGGCAACCCTGAATCCCAGCGTCCTTCGTTCTGCTGCATTATCCTCGGAGCCCACCAACCTTCCATCGATCTTCCACTGAAGACCCAGAATCCTGGCTGGAGACCTGGGAGTGGGACTCAAGAGGACAAACTGCGACATGTATACGTCGCTTGAGAAGACGGCGCCAGAACTTGTTTTGAGAACCGGGAGTCGACCCTGACAACATGGGACCTGTTCTGTAGCGACCTTCTGAGGACCTTTACGAGCGTCGTGCGCAAGGAAATGGCCGAAGCTATGCTCGACGCCCGAGTTCAACTACCCATCGAGAACGTAGCATCTTCACCGAGGAGATGACGCGCCTGTTCCGCCACGGCGACCCGGATATGACGAAAAAGAAAATTCGGTTCCTCATGTCTGGAGTAAAGCAGCAGTTCTTTGCTGGATTGATATGGAACCCGCCCAGGACTGTTGCTGACTTTGATTCCGAAGCCACAGCAATTGCGAAGACGCATGGTATGCGGACAAGGCAATATAACCACCGAAACTACACCGATATTCAAGCACTCGGCAGTAAAGACATGCGACAGTCCATCAGAGCGGTCGTGCGCGAGGAACTGCAGAAGTTCTTCCCAAGCTCGCAGCCTCAAGTGGCCTGAATCGCCAACATCGTCAAAGAAGAAGTTCAACCACCAGCTGAGGTTACTGAAGTGCCACCGCCATCGCCACAACCGCTGTCGGAAGCGATTACATGCCCCGGTGTCGCCCGCCGCCAGATTCGCCCTCCGCGCCGGCGCCAGGGCCCAATAATGCCGCGATTCCTTCACCGGAGGCCGCCACCGCCACCGTCGCCACCCTACCCACCTGGCGGCCAGTGAAACGCCCAAGGAAGACAGATATTTGGCGCGCCCCTGACTACCGCCCGCTCTGCTACCACTGTGGGGAAGCCGGCCATGTGTACCGCTGATGCCCATACCAAAACTTGGGGCTGCGAGGGTTCGCCGTCAACGCGCCGTGTCCGCAGCTTGGGGAGCGCCCTGGTGACACCGCCGATTACCACGCCGCCACTTAGTGGAGTTCTCGACGACCGTCCCGTTTCTCGTCAGCAGGCCGCTACTTGTCGTCGCAACGACGACCATGCACTGGCCTAGCCCGGGGCCGGTCTGCGAGCCCATATACAAAAAACTAAAAGCAGCAGCTGCTGGAGGTACACTAGCTGTTCTTCGAACTGAGGACGATACTCCGTCACTGACGAAGACGCCAGAAGGTCCATCTCAACGATATATCAACGAGACGCCGCCATCCCGACGAAGCCTACAACCAAAGATTGCGCCGACAAAAGAGGACCTGACGATTCGACATTCCAGCCACACGTCAACTCAACGCAGCCGTGATCCGAGCCCAAGACCTAACTGCAACGCAAGACAAAGAACCACCAACGTCGAAGTGTTTCTCGACGGCCACGCCGTACCGCCTCAGTGGACAAAGGAGCCGACTACTCCGTCATGAGTGGACCTATCGGTGTCCAGCTGAAGGAAGTTAAGACTCCATGAGAAGGCCCTTAAATTCGGACTGCTGGAGAAGACCCAATAACGCCAACTGGAATGTGCATGGCAAGAATTGCCGCTCCTGACCACAACTACCCTGCCACCTTCGTTATCCTCCAACAGTTTTCACAAGACGTCATTCTCGGCACGGACTTCCTGAACCAACACGGCACAATCATCGACTTGTAGTCAAAGTCAATAACACCATCCGAATATCAGGTTATACCGCCGGACAGCACTCGTAGTCACCATGCCTTGAGTGTACTTGAAGGCCAAGTCAGCATCCCACCTCGCTCCTGCATTGTCATCTCCGTCGGCAGCGTCACACCCGCATACGTAGAAGGCGTAATCGAGGGCAACCAACGTCTACTGCTCGGCCTTGAAATTTACGTTGCAAAAGCGATTGCTCGAAGCGAAATTGATGTTGACCAACTTCAGCGAGCAGTTCAAGCGCATCAACAATCGCATGGCAATCGCATACATTTAAGAAATTGTGGAAACCAGCAGTGCGTTTGTCCTCTGGGACTCAGCCGCATGTACCCCGACGACCGTAGTTCCCGAACCAGACTTCGACATATATCCAAGTCTCCCCATGATTAAACAGCAACATATCAGAAATTCGCATCGACGATACAAAGACTACCTTTCGACGTCATGGAGGATTCGACAAACACCAGTCCCAAAGCGTCGCATAATAACCGAAGAGTGCGCTGGACTACTCCGCCAGAGCTCTTACCGAGTTTCAACAGGAGAACGTGAAGCTATGAGACAACAAATCGACGATATGCTGCGCGACATCATCCAGCAGTCGAAAAGCCCGTGGGCATCTCCTCCTGTCTTGTTGAGGAAAAAGGACGGAACCCTACGTTTCTGCGTCGATTATTGTTGATTGAACAAGATCACAAAGAAGGACGTATAACCCCTCCCACGGATAGACGACGCATTGGATCGGCTCTGCAAATGCAAAATACTTTTCTCGTGCACGCATCTCAAGACTGGCTACTGGAAAGTTGAAGTCGACGAAAGGGATCGAGAAAAAATCGCCCTCATCACGCCAGACGGCTTCTGGGAATTCAAGGTCATGACAGTAGGTCTGTGCTTGGCGCCTGCGACATTCCACCTCGTGATGAACATGGTGTTAGCAAAAGTTGAAGTGGGAGACATGTCTTGTCTATTGGGTGACGTCACCGTCTATTCGCTCTTGTCTCTCCTCAGCTCATCCGCACTAACCTTTCGCATAGACAATCACTGTAGGTGGCTTGCGACAGTACTAGAGTTTATCAGGGCTCAGGCTAAAGCCAGAAAAGTGCCGCTCCTCTTGCGAGGATATTCTGTTGCTGGGGCCCGTCATCAGTAAGTTTTGCAAAGTTCCAGCATCCCATTGACAAGAAGGCACTGCGTAGATTCCTTGTCATGTTTGCCTGCTACAGGCGCTTTGTCCAGGACTTTTCCCGCATCGCTGAGGCACTGACTAAATCTGATGTCAAGTTCAAATGGGAAACGCCGCAGGCCGACACATTTCAAGAACTCGAACGACGTCTCCACCGGTACTTGCGCACTTCGTCGAAGATGCCGATACAGAAGTCCGCAGTGATGCCGGTAGCCTAGGCCTCGGTGCCGTGTTAGTCTAAAAGAAGGGCTTGAACATGTGATGGCTTACACCAGCCGGTCGCTATCAAGAGCGGAAGCCAATTTTTCTACAACCGAAAAGAAATGCCTCGCCATCATTTGGGCTACAGAAAAATTACCTATTGGTAGGACCTATACTATTGGTAGGACCTTTTACCTATATGGTAGGACATTCAATGTTGTCAGCAATCGTCGGGCGTTTTGCTAGCTAGAGAATTTAAAGGACCCTTCAGTACGCGCGACGCAGTGGAGCCTCAGAATGCAAGAATATGACAAGCTGTATCTACAAGTCCGGACAAGAGCACTACGATGCCGACTGCCTATCACGCGGCCCCATTGACCCACAGTCGCAGGACGACGAGGATTACGACGCCTTCCTTGGAATAATAAGTGCGGAAGATCGACCCGAAGCTAAAAGGCCTCGTAGAGTATTTGGAAGGGAGCGCCGAAGTCGTCCCTAGAGCATTTAATTGAGGATAATCTTCATTTTACTGTAAAAGAACATACTCCCTATTAAGACCTTCTCACCAGTGCGCGCCAGCTACGTTCTTGTTGTTCCCTCAACACTTCGTCCAGAAGTAATGCAAGCCCTACATGACGATTCGACAGCTCGGCACCTCGGAATTTCCCGCACGCTATCGAGGATACAGGAAAGGTATTACTGGTTGTGCCTGACCGCCGACGTCGCCCGTTACGTCAATGCATGCCGGGACTGTCAACGATGCAAGGCGCCACCGACAAGACCGGCGGGATTATTACACCCGTTCAAGCATCCTTGCCGAACATTTCAGGAGGTCGGGATGGATTTGTTGGGACGGTTTCCGACGTCAGCATCCGGAAATAAGTGGATCGTCGTGGCGACAGACTACCTTACCCGCTTCGCTGAAACTAAAGCTGTGCCGAAAGTTGGCGCAGCCGAAGTGGCGACATTCTTCGTCGAGAACATCCTGCTGTGACGTGGCGCGCTCCAGAAGTCCTCATCACCGACAGGGGAACGGCCTTTACAGTAGTGCTTACCCAAGCCGTTCTGCAACACAGCCAGACAAGCCACAGGACAAAAACTGCGTACCACCCACAGACTAATGGTCTTACGGACGCCTAAACAAGATCCTCGCCCACCTGCTAGCAACGTACGTCGACGTCAAGCACAAGACGTCGGATGCACTGCTGCCGTTCGTAGCCAACGCTCACACCAAGGTGGTGGAAGAAACAACACAGATCAGGCCGTGTAAGCTGGTTTGCGGCAGGAACCGTACAACGACTCTCGACGCCATGTTGCCGCACGTTAGCGACGAAGAAAATGCCGACGCCGCCAGCTATCTCCAGCGTGCCGAAGAAGCCCAACAGCTCGCCCGCTTTCGGATCGAGAACCCTCAGAGGACCGACATCGACAGCCGACACTACACCCGTCGACGACGCTACCCCGAATACTAGCTCGGTGACCATGTTTGTGTTTGGACCCTAATATGCCGACAAGGACTTAGCGAGAAGCTTTTACACCGCTATTTTCGGCCCTAAAAGATCATCCGACGCATTGGCGTACTCGACTATGAAGTCGTGCCACACGGCATTTCGCTATCATAGCGCCGCCGCTCACGACCTGAAATAGTCCATGTTGTCTGACTTAAGCCATTCTGCCAGCTAACGAACATTGGCTCTTTGGTTAGCTGGAGCCTTCGTCTTCCTTTGGACTGCGTTCCTTTGGACTTTGTTTCTTTGTTGTTGTTTTTTACCATTTCTTAGTAAGTGTGCTTTAATTTTTTTTGCTATCCTTTTATATTTATAGCATCGGGACGGTGCTTTTGAAGAAAGATGGTATTGATACATGCATTTATTTATCGAATGACCGCGTTTCATTTTCTAAATGTTATCGCAGAGCGCAGGACGCGCCTGCATGTATCGGAAGTTTCTGGAATATTATGGTGGTTCTATCCGCTCTTGGTTGTCGCGGAAGCTTGTGTATTCTGATTGCATGTATGCGTGAGACGAATGGTGTAGAACCTGGTTGAACTTTCTGGAAGGCACGCGGGCGCCAGCGATTACTCTGGAACGATCGATGGTTCATGTATAAAAGCCTACGTGCTTGACTCGCTGATCAGATTTTCGACGATAGCCGACTGTGTTCGCCGCTACCGTAGTGGTTTGGGTGTAGCCTTTCGTTTTTAAGGCACAGGTTCGCCGAGTAAACACTAGATTCGCCATTCACAGTTTTGCCGCTTTCTTCACCGTCGCTACCACGTGACAATATCTATAATGAAACCCATGAATTTGGTACTGTATTATTTTTTTTCAATTTTCTTATTTAATCTGAATTTCGATCCCTGTCGTTTCAGTTATTTCTATCTAATTCTCATTATTCTGGTCATTTCACTAACTCCACTTGTAAATAAACTTATGCTGTGATATCGTATTTATAATAAAACCCATGAATTTTCTACTGTACCATTTCTTTTAATTTTTCGTCTGATTTATTTTGAATTCCCTCCCCGGTCCTGCCAGGAGGTTTAGCGGAAGTGTTGTGCAAGAAACAAAACTGTCACTAGATGCTCGTGGCAATAAAAAGTATTTGAAGGTGGCAGCGCGAGCGTCCTCCTATTGCTTACCACAATATTTTCCGATTCGCGGCCGAATTAAATGCCAACTAAAAACGCTGTGCCAAGAACATTTCTCCTAATTTTAATATCTTTGGCAGCAAACTATTTACATGCGTTTTTTATGCTGTCGACAAACAAAAAAAAAGTGTAAGGAAACTCTAAATATCGTCCAAATACGAACATTTTTGCAACTTAATTTGATGCGCCTTGGCGGGTTTTTAATTCTCAAAGAAACTTGAAAAAAGCGTCAAACAAGAACGTTCTTTTTGCAACGTTTATGCATAACATTATCTTTCTACTTCAAAACAAAGAAAAGAATAAGAAACTTTTTTTGAATATTCGTTTTTAAACAATGAAATAAGAAAGTGTGGTTCCAATTTTGGAAAAAAAAGTGCTTGAAAGTCTGCTTTTGTCGTGCAAAACGTGGTTGCGATATTAGGTTTACCCATTTGCTTTATTCGCAAGATACAAGCGGCCAATGTGCGCCCTGTTGAACTTGCTGGTTTTATTGCCGGGACGACTCATTCCCGTTTGTAAGCATTTACTCTCTCTAAAAGAAGAAAAGGACACGGTTGCCACAAATTAAGAAAGGTGTACCAGGGTTTTTTATTGCGGCAAGAACAGAGAACCTGTTTTCTGCTTTGTTTTCTGGGACGCAAGTGAGAAAAAACTCGACCCTATTTGCGGTGCTCGAACAAATTTATTGCGTGCCCCCTCCCCCCCCCCTTTCCAGTTAGTATTTAAAAGAGGTAAATCATCGTCAAGGGGGGCAGGGGGGGGGGGGGGGGGGGGCTAGCGGCAATTCTCGCAACCAACAGCGCATGCCCGCTTGACTGATCGCGGGCACACATCCACACATGCCATGAGTAAATTCCCGGCACACACGTCACGGAAGCTTCCACTCCACTAACTTCTGCTGGCGATGCTCCTCGATGGCTGCAGCAGGCGCATTAAGCAGAGCCACATTCTTGATGTTTCCTCTAAGTTGGGAGACCATATCATGGGCCGACTGACCGGGGCCGGCACTTCCAGACCTCAGGCGGTGCAGGGAAGCTTGGGGCTTTCCTGCACCAAGCTTCCATCCACACCGCCATGGGCGTTCTTCCCATGCCCTGTAGCGGAAAATATCCACCCCGCAGACGTCTGCGAGTGGGAAACACATACAGTTAATACCTATCTTTAAAATGTGTCGGTGCCCTATCGCCGAGGTATGTTACGTGACAGTAGATTGGTGCTTTTTAATGTCTGAGACTTCGGGCTTGCTATCTAGCGTGTAGCAGGCGTGCGCTACGTCGTGATGCATGTCATCGCTTACGAGAGCAAAGCTGTGTGTTGCTTTCCTTGTCCTGGCGACACATGAGAAAATGTAGATTTGTTTCTTGTGCCAATGGTACGATTGTGTTTCATTCGAGAAAAGAACAGTGTCGTTTTCAGAAAAATCGAAATGCAAAGCAATGCTTCCGTGTCGCTCGCACTTTTTTGCCTCATGAATAACCGCAGCTTGAGTGCGGCGCATGCGTTCGTGAGGAATCCATTCAGTCACTCATTTGTCGAGCTCTTCACAAAAAGCGTTGGAGACGAAGTCATCTTGATCAAGTAACCGCTTTCACAAAAGGGAAATGTTACCTAGTCTACCATTCCCAGACTGGCCAAAGTGAGGCTTTCACTCCATGGGCAGCGCTCGCACTCATCTAACACACAATCGCGGCTCGGGGAGCCGCAAAGACACGATGCTTTCATGCGTTCCAATGAGATCCCTATGCTGGTTACGTTCCCAAGCGCGGAGACACAAAGGTTGGCATTAGTGCAATAAACGCAAACGCAACCCTCTTGTGGGGTGCAAGCAGCATCCATTTTCGACGCAGGCTGAAAAACTTTGAAAGGGCGATGGACTTTCAGGGTGAGCTGCTCTGAACATCTGGAACGTGTCGCGGATAGAATGTCTCATAAACCGCTTTCAGACGTAGGCTCTCTTGCGGTTCGTGATGACTGACACAACGGCATCTTTGTTCGAGCTCTGCTAAGGGCACCCAATTTGCACCTTGGTGAAGTAGTCGAGCGCAGCTTGTATTACATACGATAGGCTTAACCATGACTTCGTGTACAGATTAAAATCTTGCCGCATTGCATGCTTCTCGTGCCGTTTTCGAGCCTTTCTGAGCATGTACGTTGTGACTGCTGTGATTGATTCTTGAACGCGGTTGTTTTCAACTACTAGTGGCACGATGGTTAAGAGACGAAAGCGCTATCTATATGACTTTTAAGCCACGTACGCTTGCTTCAAGTTATTTAACCAGCCAGCGCATGCACGAAATTCTGTCGCAAACGGTTAAGGTGCATTGACGTTTCCGTATGCAGCGCTTAAAGTAGGACGTGTCTTCGTCACCACAACGATTTCAACCTCGGCGCGTTTTAATATAATATCACAGCATCTCTTGCAATTGACTAAAAACATGCCATTGCGTTGGTGTTCACCGTCGATGCAGGAGACACGACAATGGGGGACAAGAAGGACAGAAGGAACAAGAAGGACAATTGGAGCCCGTGGGTGAGGTCACCAATGCGCTCAAGATCCGGTAAGTATGCCTTTCGGACTACAGTGTTAACACGGCAAACTGCGACCCATCTGGACTTACAAATAATGCAGGACTAATGTAGGACACTGCGCTTTGGCGGGACTCGTAGTCACTTTCGTGACGGCACGCAGACGACGACCTCGAGCGTCATTTGCCTTAATTGTGAGCACTCATTCCAGCGCCATTTGGTATTGCTGACTTGGGTTTATTGCTTAGACTTTCGAATTACTGGCGCCTGCCATTTGCTTTCTCTTTGAAGAATGGTGTAGTCCAAGCTATTTCTGGTTGAGAAATGCAGCCTATTTCATGAGACGTTCAAAATATTTAAAGAAAGATGTAATCTGTGAGATGGGGAACGTAGAGTATTTGCGGCCCGTTCGAGCAGGTGATTACATTTTGATGGGCGCAATTTTCGCGGACAATTCAACCATACAAAATTAACTAAACCTTGCAAAAAACTTTTGGTGATTAAGATGTGCATTTATTCGATACAATTGTCCTCGAAGACAGCTGCATTTTGTTTGATTCTTCCAAAGCGTTTGTGTAGAGATATCTAACATCAAATTCGACATCGAATTCGACATCAAATTCGACACTTTCGCATTCAAGGCTTCGGGAACTTTCGCATACAAGCCAGTCGCCATGTTGCCAGCCGAGAGAATACGCGTAGTCGTAATCACCTACACCGGGCGTTTAGACTGGCGTGTTATACTACGTCGTGGCTCCTGACTCTGAGCGCGAAATTAGCACTCAAGTGCCAATTTTTATTCATAAATCTCGAACCACAAGCGCTTATGGGAGATCATAAAGCTGGAGTCGTTCTTGAATAGTACTACATTCCCATTGTTAATTTAATGACGTAACGAACAAGTAATTGTAGGAACTACACTCATTAACTTTTACTGAAGCAGTCAGACGATTGATCCCAATGCAAAACTTGAAGCCCATCATCCGTGGAAGTCATAACCAGTTCGAAACATGTCAATCGCAGATGCTGCTAATCTCTTCTGTCTTCTGAATTTCGGTCTGTTTCACATAGAGAACGAAAACTTAACGGATGCAAAGCGCGACTGTCGTGCCATCGGGAGACGCGTACGAGTGATCACGTTACGCCTCACCGTTTCAGCTAGCATGAAGCGAGTGAGATTGCATCCTGATAAAAACATTCACTTCACGCTCGTCCTACAGGGAAAAGTGCCACTTGTGGGCGTCTGCTCTAGCGTAAAGACTAGAGCTACTCGTAACTAAAAACTCCAACGAATGCGGACGCTGCAACTATTAAAATAAGCACTTATGAATATGCAGCTTTGTGAATTCGGTCCCTCGGTTTACAAAAAAAATATTTTTTCAACGTACTGCGTTGTTATTGACCCTTAATGCTTGTGTTGAAGTAGTAGTAGTATTAGGATGATCGCACGAGAGATCAAACGTGCAAGTCCGCTTGCTACTTTTTCGTCTGTTCTTTTAATATCTCATGTACGAATATCCAAACTGCACAAAATAGAAAATGTTATTCCCAAAAAGCATTCCAAGCAAGCCTCCCCCCCTCCAATAAAAGAACAAAAGAAGAAATGGTAGGGGACCCTAAACTTTGACTTTGATGTCTGTTAGTGGCATTCGAACCTCGGAGTTGGTGTTCTTTGCGTTAACTTTAGGCGAACGCAACGCACGAACTGAACTCGACGGCAGCTCTTTTCCATCATTTAGAGGCTTAAATGTCAAGCCATCTTCTTGTGTGGAATGTCATTACTGAAGCCATTGCTTGCGGTTTCTCTTTCCGGGTTTCCAGGAATTTACCCAAGGTCATGCTCACGCGGCGGTTATTTAAACTCTAAAGTCTCTTCTGTGTTTTGGTGGGCTGTGATCACTGATGTCTAATTCTATTATTCCAGACAGTTCAACAGGCAGTTACTCAACTTGTAACTAAACTTACGTTCTGATATATGTGCAATGAGCCCACAAATTTTGAATTGAACTATTCTACGTTTGTACTATTTTCTTTTATTGTACCATTCTACTATTCCACTCTCATACTTTCTCTGATTTATATTGAATTTAGTACCCGATCGTCTCAGTGATTTCTAATTTCAGTTATTCCAGATATTTCAGTAACTCACCTTGTAGCTAATCTTATGCTTTGATATAATATTGGCACCTGTAGTTGTTTATCGAATGAGTTGTTTATCAATACGTACGTTGTACGATACGATGTGTACTTGTTTATCGTTTCGTTCTCTAAATGTTATCGTTCAGCATAGTATGCGTCTGCATGTATCCGAAGTTTCGGGACTGTTATCGATGGTTCTATCCGCTGTCTGTTGTCACCGAACCTTGTGTATTCTGATTACATCTATGCACGACGGGAATTGTGGAGAAAATTCTAGAAGACATGCGGGCACCAGCGGTAACTGGAACGTTCGAAGGCTCATGTATAAAAGGCGATGTACTTGACTCGCTGATCAGATTTTCGACGATCGCCGATTGTGTTCGCCACTATCGTCGTGCTTTGACGGTAGCCTATTTCTGTAGGCACAGATTAGCCCAATAAAACAGAAGTATCGCCATTCACAGTTTTGCTGCTTTCTTCACCGTTACTAACACGTGGCATCTGGTGGAGGAACAAGTTCGTTCATGTACCGGACGCCCCCAACAAGTCGTGATCCCAGCCTGGATCGCAAATACAAGACCAACGTCGTCCCGGATCATCGAGCGACCCGTCGACTGCAACAGCTGCCCCCGGAGCACGGAATTCTACCTGAGACGACCAAGAAGATCGTGACCAAGGCAACCCTGAATCCCAGCGTCCTTCGTTCTGCTGCATTATCCTCGGAACCCACCAACCTTCCATCGATCTTCCACTGAAGACCCAGAATCCTGGCTGGAGACCTGGGAGTGGGACTCAAGAGGACAAACTGCGACATGTATACGTCGCTTGAGAAGACGGCGCCAGAACTTGTTTTGAGAACCGGGAGTCGACCCTGACAACATGGGACCTGTTCTGTAGCGACCTTCTGAGGACCTTTACGAGCGTCGTGCGCAAGGAAATGGCCGAAGCTATGCTCGACGCCCGAGTTCAACTACAGATCGAGAACGTAGCATCTTCACCGAGGAGATGACGCGCCTGTTCCGCCACGGCGACCCTGATATGACGAAAAAGAAAATTCGGTTCCTCATGTCTGGAGTAAAGCAGCAATTCTTTGCTGGATTGATATGGAACCCGCCCAGGACTGTTGCTGACTTTCATTCCGAAGCCACAGCGATTGCGAAGACGCATGATATGCGGACAAGGCAATATAACCGCCAAAACTACACAGATGTTCAAGCACTCGGCAGTAAAGACATGCGAGAGTCCATCAGACTGGTCGTGCGCGAAGAACTGCAGAAGTTCTTCCCAAGCTAGCAGCCTCCAGTGGCCTCGATCGCCAACATCGTCAAAGAAGAAGTTCAACGATCACCTGAGGTTATTGAAGTAACACCGCCATCGCCACAACCGCTGTCGGAAGCGATGACATGCCCCGGTGTCGCCCGCCGCCAGATTCGCCCTCCGCGCCGGCGCCAGGGCCCAATAATGCCGCGATTCCTTCACCAGAGGCCGCCACCGCCACCGTCGCCACCCTACCCACCTGGCGGCCAGTGAAACGCCCAAGGAAGACAGATATTTGGCGCGCCCCTGACTACCGCCCGCTCTGCTACCACTGTGGGGAAGCCGGCCATGTGTACCGCTGATGCCCATACCAAAACTTGGGGCTGCGAGGGTTCGCCGTCAACGCGCCGTGTCCGCAGCTTTGGGAGCGCCCTGGTGACACCACCGATTACCACGCCGCCACTTAGTGGAGTTCTCGACGACCGTCCCGTTTCTCGTCAGCAGGCCGCTACTTGTCGTCGCAACGGCGACCATGCACTGGCCTAGCCCGGGGCCGGTCTGCGAGCCCATATACAAAAAACTAAAAGCAGCAGCTGCTGGAGGTACACTAGCTGTTCTTCGAACTGAGGACGATACTCCGTCACTGACGAAGACACCAGAAGGTCCATCTCAACGATATATCAACGAGACGCCGCCATCCCGACGAAGCCTACAACCAAAGATTGCGCCGACAAAAGAGGACCTGACGATTCGACTTTCCAGCCACACGTCAACTCAACGCAGCCGTGATCCGAGCCGAAGACCTAACTGCAACGCAAGACAAAGAACCACCAACGTCGAAGTGTTTCTCGACGGCCACGCCGTACCGCCTCAGTGGACAAAGGAGCCGACTACTCCGTCATGAGTGGACCTATCGGTGTCCAGCTGAAGGAAGTTAAGACTCCATGAGAAGGCCCTTAAATTCGGACTGCTGGAGAAGACCCAATAACGCCAACTGGAATGTGCATGGCAAGAATTGCCGTTCCTGACCACAACTACCCTGCCACCTTCGTTATCCTCCAACAGCTTTCACAAGACGTCATTCTCGGCACGGACTTCCTGAACCAACACGGCACAATCATCGACCTGTAGTCAAAGTCAATAACACCAACCGAATATCAGGTTATACGGCCGGACAGCACTCGTAGTCACCATGCCTTGAGTGTACTTGAAGGCCAAGTCAGCATCCCACCTCGCTCCTGCATTGTCATCTCCGTCGGCAGCGTCACACCCGCATACGTAGAAGGCGTAATCGAGGGCAACCAACGTCTACTGCTCGGCCTTGAAATTTACGTTGCAAAAGCGATTGCTCGAAGCGAAATTGATGTTGACCAGCTTCAGCGAGCAGTTCAAGCGCATCAACAATCGCATGGCAATCGCATACATTTAAGAAATTGTGGAAACCAGCAGTGCGTTTGTCCTCTGGGACTCAGCCGCATGTACCCCGACGACCGTAGTTCTCGAACCAGACTTCGACATATATCCATGTCTCCTCATGATTAAACAGCAACATATCAGAAATTCGCATCGACGATACAAAGACTACCTTTCGACGTCATCGAGGATTCGACAAACACCAGTCGCAAAGCGTCGCATAATAACCGAAGAGTGCGCTGGACTACTCCGCGAGAGCTCTTACCGAGTTTCAACAGGAGAACGTGAAGCTATGAGACAACAAATCGACGATATGCTGCGCGACATCATCCAGCAGTCGAAAAGCCCGTGGGCATCTCCTCCTGTCTTGTTGAGGAAAAAGGACGGAACCCTACGTTTCTGCGTCGATTATTGTTGATTGAACAAGATCACAAAGAAGGACGTATAACCCCTCCCACGGATAGACGACGCATTGGATCGGCTCTGCAAATGCAAAATACTTTTCTCGTGCACGCATCTGAAGACTGGCTACTGGAAAGTTGAAGTCGACGAAAGGGATCGAGAAAAAATCGCCCTCATCACGCCAGACGGCTTCTGGGAATTCGAGGTCATGACAGTAGCTCTGTGCTTGGCGCCTGCAACGTTCCAGCTCGTGATGAACACGGTGTTAGCAAAAGTTGAAGTGGGAGACATGTCTTGTCTTTTGGGTGACGTCACCGTCTATTCGCTCTTGTCTCTCCTCAGCTCATCCGCACTAACCTTTCGCATAGACAATCACTGTAGGTGGCTTGCGACAGTACTAGAGTTCATCAGGGCTCAGGCTAAAGCCAGAAAAGTGCCGCTCCTCTTGCGAGGATATTCTGTTGCTGGGGCCCGTCATCAGTAAGTTTTGCAAAGTTCCAGCATCCCATTGACAAGAAGGCACTGCGTAGATTCCTTGTCATGTTTGCCTGCTACAGGCGCTTTGTCCAGGACTTTTCCCGCATCGCTGAGGCACTGACTAAATCTGATGTCAAGTTCAAGTGGGAAACGCCGCAGGCCGACACATTTCAAGAACTCGAACGACGTCTCCACCGGTACTTGCGCACTTCGACGAAGATGCCGATACAGAAGTCCGCAGTGATGCCGGTAGCCTAGGCCTCGGTGCCGTGTTAGTCTAAAAGAAGGGCTTGAACATGTGATGGCTTACACCAGCCGGTCGCTATCAAGAGCGCAAGCCAATTTTTCTACAACCGAAAAGAAATGCCTCGCCATCATTTGGGCTACAGAAAAATTACCTATTGGTAGGACCTATACTATTGGTAGGACCTTTTACCTATATGGTAGGACATTCAATGTTGTCAGCAATCGTCGGGCGTTTTTCTAGCTAGAGAATTTAAAGGACCCTTCAGTAGGCGCGACGCACTGGAGCCTCAGAATGCAAGAATATGACAAGCTGTATCTACAAGTCCGGACAAGAGCACTACGATGCCGACTGCCTATCACGCGGCCCCATTGACCCACCGTCGCAGGACGACGAGGATTACGACGCCTTCCTTGGAATAATAAGTGCGGAAGACTTCGCTGAACAGAACCAAGATCGACCCGAAGCTAAAAGGCCTCGTAGTGTATTTGGAAGGGAGCGCCGACGTCGTCCCTAGAGCCTTTAATTGAGGATAATCTTCATTTTACTCTAAAAGAACATACTCCCTATGAAGACCTTCTCACCAGTGCGCGCCAGCTACGTTCTTGTTGTTCCCTCAACACTTCGTCCAGAAGTAATGCAAGCCCTACATGACGATTCGACAGCTCGGCACCTCGGGATTTCCCGCACGCTATCGAGGATACAGGAAAGGTATTACTGGTTGCGCCTGACCGCCGACGTCGCCCGTTACGTCAATGCATGCCGGGACTGTCAACGATGCAAGGCGCCACCGACAAGACCGGCGGGATTATTACACCCGTTCAAGCATCCTTGCCGAACATTTCAGGAGGTCGGGATGGATTTGTTGGGACGGTTTCCGACGTCAGCATCCGGAAATAAGTGGATCGTCGTGGCGACAGACTACCTTTCCCGCTTCGCTGAAACTAAAGCTCTGCCGAAAGTTGGCGCAGCCGAAGTGGCGACATTCTTCGTCGAGAACATCCTGCTGTGACGTGGCGCGCTCCAGAAGTCCTCATCACCGACAGGGGATCGGCCGTTACAGTAGTGCTTACCCAAGCCGTTCTGCAACACAGCCAGACAAGCCACAGGACAAAAACTGCGTACCACCCACAGACTAATGGTCTTACGGACGCCTAAACAAGATCCTCGCCCACCTGCTAGCAACGTACGTCGACGTCAAGCACAAGACGTCGGATGCACTGCTGCCGTTCGTAGCCAATGCTCACACCAAGGCGGTGGAAGAAACAACACAGATCAGGCCGTGTAAGCTGGTTTGCGGCAGGAACCGTACAACGACTCTCGACGCCATGTTGCCGCACGTTAGCGACGAAGAAAATGCCGACGCCGCCAGCTATCTCCAGCGTCCCGAAGAAGCCCAACAGCTCGCCCGCTTTCGGATCGAGAACCCTCAGAGGACCGACATCGACAGCCGACACTACACCCGTCGACGACGCTACCCCGAATACTAGCTCGGTGACCATGTTTGTGTTTGGACCCTAATATGCCGACAAGGACTTAGCGAGAAGCTTTTACACCGCTATTTTCGGCCCTAAAAGATCATCCGACGCATTGGCGTACTCGACTATGAAGTCGTGCCACACGGCATTTCGCTATCATAGCGCCGCCGCTCACGACCTGAAATAGTCCATGTTGTCTGACTTAAGCCATTCTGCCAGCTAACGAACATTGGCTCTTTGGTTAGCTGGAGCCTTTGTCTTCCTTTGGACTGCGTTACTTTGGACTTTGTTTCTTTGTTGTTTTGTTACCATTTCTTAGTAAGTGTGCTGTAATTTTTTTTTTTGCTCTCCTTTTGTATTTATAGCATCGGGACGGTGCTTTTGAAGAAAGAGGGTATTGATACATGCATTTATTTATCGAATGACCGCGTTTCATTTTCTAAATGTTATCGCAGAGCGCAGGACGCGCCTGCATGTATCGGAAGTTTCTGGAATATTATGGTGGTTCTATCCGCTCTTGGTTGTCACGGAAGCTTGTGTATTCTGGTTGCATGTATGCGTGGGACGAATGGTGTAGAACCTGGTTGAACTTTCTGGAAGGCACGCGGGCGACAGCGATTACTCTGGAACGATCGATGGTTCATGTATAAAAGCCTACGTGCTTGACTCGCTGATCAGATTTTCGACGATAGCCGACTGTGTTCGCCGCTATTGTAGTGCTTCGGGTGTAGCCTCTCGTATTTAGGGCACAGGTTCGCACAGTAAAACACTAGCTTCGCCATTCACAGTTTTGCCGCTTTCTTCACCGTCGCTACCACGTGACAATATCTGTAATGAAACCCATGAATTTCGTACGCTAATATTTTTTTCAATTTTCTTATTTAATCTGAATTTTGACCCTTGTCCTTTCAGTCATTTCTATCTAATTCTCATTATTCTGGTCATTTTATTAACTCCACTTGTAACTAAACTTATGATGTGCTATCATATTTATAATAAAACCCATGAATTTTGTACTGTACCATTTTTTTATTTTTTGTCTGATTTATTTTGTATTCCCTCCACGGTCGTGCCACGAGCTTTACCGGAAGTGCTGTGCAAGAAACAAAAGTGTCACTGGATGCTCGTGTCAATAAAAAGTATTTGAAGTTGGCAGCGCGAGCGTCCTCCTATTCCTTACCACAATATTTTTCGATTCGCGGCCGAATTAAATGCCAACTAAAAACGCTGTGCCAAGAACATTTCTCTTAGTTTTAATATGTTTGGAAGTAACCTAGTTACATGCGTTTTTTATGCTGTCGGCAAACAAAAAAAGTGTAGAAAAATTCCAAACATCGCCCAAAAACCAAAAATTTTGCAACCTAATTCGATGGGTCTTGGCGCGTTTTTTATTTCTCAAAGAAGCTTGAAAAAAGTGTGAAACAAGAATGTTCTCTTTGCAACATTTATGCATAACATTATGTTCCCACATAAAAAGAAAAAATATTAAGAAATTTTTTTCGAGTATTCGTTTTCAAAAAATGAAATAAGAAAGTGTGGTTCCAATTTTGGAAAAAAAGTGCTTGAAAGCCTGCTTTTGTCGGGCAAAACGTGGGTGCGATAGTATGTTTACTCATTTGCTTTATTCGCAAGATACAAAGGGCCAAGTTGCCCCCTGTTGAACTTGGTGGTTTCATTACCGCGATGACTGATTCCCTTTGCTAGCATTTACTCTCTTTAAAAGAAGAAAAGGACACGGTTGCCACAAATTAAGGACGGTGTACCTGTGTTTTTTATTGCGGCAAGAACAGAGAACCTATTTTCTGCTTTGTTTTCTGGGACGCAAGTGAGAAAAAACTCGACACTACTTGTGGTGCTCGAACAAATTTATTGCGTGCCCCCTCCCCCCCCCCTTTGCAGTTAGTATATAAAAGAGGTAAATCACCGTCAAGGGGGGCAGGGGGGGGGGGGGGGCTAGCGGCAATTCTCGCAACGAACAGCGCATGCCCGCTTGACTGATCGCGGGCACACATCCACACATGCCATGAGTAAATTCCCGGCGCACACGTCACGGAAGCTTCCACTCCACTAACTTCTGCTGGCGATGCTCCTCGATGGCTGCAGCAGGCGCATTAAGCAGAGCCACATTCTTGATGTTTCCTCTAAGTTGGGACACCATATCATGGGCCGACTGACCGGGGCCGGCACTTCCAGACCTCAGGCGGTGCAGGGAAGCTTGGGGCTTTCCTGCACCAAGCTTCCATCCACACCGCCATGGGCGTTCTTCCCATGCCCTGTAGCGGAAAATATCCACCCCGCAGACGTCTACGAGTGGGAAACACATACAGTTAATACCTATCTTTAAAATGTGTCGGTGCCCTATCGCCGAGGTATGTTACGTGACAGTAGATTGGTGCTTTTTAATGTCTGAGACTTCGGGCTTGCTATCTAGCGTGTAGCAGGCGTGCGCTACGTCGTGATGCATGTCATCGCTTACGAGAGCAAAGCTGTGTGTTGCTTTCCTTGTCCTGGCGACACAGGAGAAAATGAAGATTTGTTTCTTGTGCCAATGGTACGATTGTGTTTCATTCGAGAAAAGAACAGTGTCGTTTTCAGAAAAATCGAAATGCAAAGCAATGCTTCCGTGTCGCTCGCACTTTTTTACCTCATGAATAACCGCAGCTTGAGTGCGGCGCATGCGTTCGTGAGGAATCCATTCAGTCACTCATTTGTCGAGCTCTTCACAAAAAGCGTTGGAGACGAAGTCATCTTGATCAAGTAACCGCTTTCACAAAAGGGAAATGTTACCTAGTCTACCATTCCCAGACTGGCCAAAGTGAGGCTTTCACTCCATGGGCAGCGCTCGCACTCATCTAACACACAATCGCGGCTCGGGGAGCCGCAAAGACACGATGCTTTCATGCGTTCCAATGAGATCCCTATGCTGGTTACGTTCCCAAGCGCGGAGACACAAAGGTTCGCATTATTGCAATAACCGCAAGCGCAACCCTCTTGTGGGGTGTGAGAAGCATCCATTTTCGACGCAGGCTGAAAAACTTTGAAAGGGCGATAGGACTTTCGGGGTGAGCTGCTCTGAACATCTGGAACGTGTCGCGGATAGAATGTCTCATAAACCGCTTTCAGACGTAGGCTCTCTTGCGGTTCGTGATGACTGACACAACGGCATCTTTGTTCGAGTTCTGCTAAGGGCACCCACGTTGCACCTTGGTGAAGTAGTTGAGCGCAGCTTGTACTACATACGATAGGCTTAACCGTTACTTCGTGTACAGATTAAAATCTTGCCGCATTGCGTGCTTCTCGTGCCGTTTTCGAGCCTTTCTGAGCATGTACGTTGTGACTGCTGTGATTGATTCTTGAACGCGGTTGTTTTCAACTACTAGTGGCACGATGGTTAAGAGACGAAAGCGCTATCTATAAGACTTTTAAGCCACGTACGCTTGTTTCAAGTTATTTAACCAGCCAGCGCATGCACGAAATTCTGTCGCAAACGGTTAAGGTGCATTGACGTTTCGGTATGCAGCGCTTAAAGTAGGACGTGTCTTCGTCACCACGATTTCAACCTCGGCGCGTTTTAATATAATATCACAGCATCTCTTGCAATTGACTAAAAACATGCCATTGCGTTGGTGTTCACCGTCGATGCAGGAGACACGACAATGGGGGAGACGAAATGACGCTACAAGAAGAAGGACAAATGGAGCGCGTTGGTGAGGTCAAAAATGCGCTCAAGATCAGGTAACTATGCCTTTCGGACTACAGTGTTAACACAGCAAACTGCTACCCATCTGGACTTACAACTAATGCAGGACTAATGTAGGACACTGCGCTTTGGCGGGACTCGCAGTCACTTTCGTGACGGCACGCAGACGACGACCTCGAGCGTCATTTGCCTTAATTGTAAGCACTCATTCCAGCGCCATTTGGTATTGCTGACTTGGGTTTATTGCTTAGACTTTCGAATTACTGGCGCCTGCCATTTGCTTTCTCGTTGAAGAATGGTGTAGTCCAAGCTATTTCTGTTTGAGAAATGCAGTCTATTTCATGAGACGTTCAAAATATATAAAGAAAGATGTAATCTGTGAGATGAGGAACGTAGAGTATTTGCGGCCCGTTCGAGCAGGTGATTACATTTTGATGGGCGCAATTTTTGCGGACAATTCAACCATACAAAATTAACTAAACCTTGCAAAAAACTTTTGGTGATTATGATGTGCATTTATTCGATACAATTGTGCTCGAAGACAGCTGCATTTTGTTTGATTCTTCCAAAGCGTTTGTGTAGAGATATCTAACATCAAATTCGACAATCAGTACTTCACTTTCGCATTCAAGGCTTCGGGAGCTTTCGCATACAAGCCAGTCGCCATGTTGCCAGCCGAGAGAATACGCGTAGTCGTAATCACCTACACCGGGCGTTTAGACTGGCGTGTTATACTACGTCGTGGCTCCTGACTCTGAGCGCGAAATTAGCACTCAAGTGCCAATTTTTATTCATAAATCTCGAACCACAAGCGCTTATGGGAGATCATAAAGCTGGAGTCGTTCTTGAATAGTACTACATTCCCATTGTTAATTTAATGACGTAACGAACAAGTAATTGTAGGAACTACACTCATTAACTTTTACTGAAGCAGTCAGACGATTGATCCCAATGCAAAACTTAAAGCCCATCATCCGTGGAAGTCATAACCAGTTCGAAACATGTCAATAGCAGATGCTGCTAATCTCTTCTGTCTTCTCAATTTCGGTCTGTTTCGCATAGAGAACGAAAACTTAACGGATGCAAAGCGCGACTGTCGTGCCATCGGGAGACGCGTACGAGTGATCACGTTACGCCTCACCGTTTCAGCTAGCATGAAGCGAGTGAGATTGCATCCTGATAAAAACATTCACTTCACGCTCGTCCTACAGGGAAAAGCGCCACTTGTGGGCGTCTGCTCTAGCGTAAAGACTAGAGCTACTCGTAACTAAAAACTCCAACGAATGCGGACGCTGCAACTATTAAAATAAGCACTTATGAATATGCAGCTTTGTGAATTCGGTCCCTCGGTTTACAAAAAAAAAAATATTTTTTCAACGTACTGCGTTGTTATTGACCCTTAATGCTTGTGTTGAAGTAGTAGTAGTATTAGGATGATCGCACGAGAGATCAAACGTGCAAGTCCGCTTGATGCTTTTTCGTCTGTTCTTTAATATCTCATGTACGAATATCCAAACTGCACAAAATAGAAAATGTTATTCCCAAAAACCATTCCAAGCAAGCCTCCCCCCCTCCAATAAAAGAACAAAAGAAGAAATGGTAGGGGACCCTAATCTTTGACTTTGATGTCTGTTAGTGGCAATCGAACCTCGGAGTTGGTGTTCTTTGCGTTAACTTTAGGCGAACGCAACGCACGAACCGAACTCGACGGCAGCTCTTTTCCATCATTTAGAGGCTTAAATGTCAAGCCATCTTCTTGTGTGGAATGTCATTACTGAAGCCATTGCTTGCGGTTTCTCTTTCCGGGTTTCCAGGAATTTACCCAAGGTCATGCTCACGCGGCGGTTATTTAAACTCTAAAGTCTCTTCTGTGTTTTGGTGGGCTGTGACCAGTGATGTCTAATTCTATTATTCCAGACAGTTCAACAGGCAGTTACTCAACTTGTAACTAAACTTACGTTCTGATATATGTGCAAAGAGCCCATAAATTTTGAACTGAACTATTCTACGTTTGTACTATTTTCTTTTATTGTACTATTCTACTATTCCACTCTTATACTTTCTCTGATTTATATTGAATTTAGTACCCGATCGTCTCAGTGATTTCTAATTTCAGTTATTCCAGATATTTCAGTAACTCACCTTGTAGCTAATCTTATGCTTTGATATAATATTGGCACCTGTAGTTGTTTATCGAATGAGTTGTTTATCAATACGTACGTTGTACGATACGATGTGTACTTGTTTATCGTTTCGTTCTCTAAATGTTATCGTTCAGCATAGGATGCGTCTGCATGTATCCGAAGTTTCGGGACTGTTATCGATGGTTCTATCCGCTGTCTGTTGTCACCGAACCTTGTGTATTCTGATTACATCTATGCACGACGGGAATTGTGGAGAAAATTCTAGAAGACATGCGGGCACCAGCGGTAACTGGAACGTTCGAAGGCTCATGTATAAAAGGCGATGTACTTGACTCGCTGATCAGATTTTCGACGATCGCCGATTGTGTTCGCCACTATCGTCGTGCTTTGACGGTAGCCTATTTCTGTAGGCACAGATTAGCCCAATAAAACAGAAGTATCGCCATTCACAGTTTTGCTGCTTTCTTCACCGTTACTAACACGTGGCATCTGGTGGAGGAACAAGTTCGTTCATGTACCGGACGCCCCCAACAAGTCGTGATCCCAGCCTGGATCGCAAATACAAGGCCAACGTCGTCCCGGATCATCGAGCGACCCGTCGACTGCAACAGCTGCCCCCGGAGCACGGAATTCTACCTGAGACGACCAAGAAGATCGTGACCAAGGCAACCCTGAATCCCAGCGTCCTTCGTTCTGCTGCATTATCCTCGGAACCCACCAACCTTCCATCGATCTTCCACTGAAGACCCAGAATCCTGGCTGGAGACCTGGGAGTGGGACTCAAGAGGACAAACTGCGACATGTATACGTCGCTTGAGAAGACGGCGCCAGAACTTGTTTTGAGAACCGGGAGTCGACCCTGACAACATGGGACCTGTTCTGTAGCGACCTTCTGAGGACCTTTACGAGCGTCGTGCGTAAGGAAATGGCCGAAGCTATGCTCGACGCCCGAGTTCAACTACCCATCGAGAACGTAGCATCTTCACCGAGGAGATGACGCGCCTGTTCCGCCACGGCGACCCTGATATGACGAAAAAGAAAATTCGGTTCCTCATGTCTGGAGTAAAGCAGCAGTTCTTTGCTGGATTGATATGGAACCCGCCCAGGACTGTTGCTGACTTTGATTCCGAAGCCACAGCAATTGCGAAGACGCATGATATGCGGACAAGGCAATATAACCACCGAAACTACACCGATGTTCAAGCACTCGGCAGTAAAGACATGCGAGAGTCCATCAGAGCGGTCGTGCGCGAGGAACTGCAGAAGTTCTTCCCAAGCTCGCAGCCTCAAGTGGCCTGAATCGCCAACATCGTCAAAGAAGAAGTTCAACCACCAGCTGAGGTTACTGAAGTGCCACCGCCATCGCCACAACCGCTGTCGGAAGCGATGACATGCCCCGGTGTCGCCCGCCGCCAGATTCGCCCTCCGCGCCGGCGCCAGGGCCCAATAATGCCGCGATTCCTTCACCAGAGGCCGCCACCGCCACCGTCGCCACCCTACCCACCTGGCGGCCAGTGAAACGCCCAAGGAAGACAGATATTTGGCGCGCCCCTGACTACCGCCCGCTCTGCTACCACTGTGGGGAAGCCGGCCATGTGTACCGCTGATGCCCATACCAAAACTTGGGGCTGCGAGGGTTCGCCGTCAACGCGCCGTGTCCGCAGCTTTGGGAGCGCCCTGGTGACACCGCCGATTACCACGCCGCCACTTAGTGGAGTTCTCGACGACCGTCCCGTTTCTCGTCAGCAGGCCGCTACTTGTCGTCGCAACGACGACCATGCACTGGCCTAGCCCGGGGCCGGTCTGCGAGCCCATATACAAAAAACTAAAAGCAGCAGCTGCTGGAGGTACACTAGCTGTTCTTCGAACTGAGGACGATACTCCGTCACTGACGAAGACGCCAGAAGGTCCATCTCAACGATATATCAACGAGACGCCGCCATCCCGACGAAGCCTACAACCAAAGATTGCGCCGACAAAAGAGGACCTGACGATTCGACTTTCCAGCCACACGTCAACTCAACGCAGCCGTGATCCGAGCCCAAGACCTAACTGCAACGCAAGACAAAGAACCACCAACGTCGAAGTGTTTCTCGACGGCCACGCCGTACCGCCTCAGTGGACAAAGGAGCCGACTACTCCGTCATGAGTGGACCTATCGGTGTCCAGCTGAAGGAAGTTAAGACTCCATGAGAAGGCCCTTAAATTCGCACTGCTGGAGAAGACCCAATAACGCCAACTGGAATGTGCATGGCAAGAATTGCCGTTCCTGACCACAACTACCCTGCCACCTTCGTTATCCTCCAACAGCTTTCTCAAGACGTCATTCTCGGCACGGACTTCCTGAACCAACACGGCACAATCATCGACCTGTAGTCAAAGTCAATAACACCATCCGAATATCAGGTTATACCGCCGGACAGCACTCGTAGTCACCATGCCTTGAGTGTACTTGAAGGCCAAGTCAGCATCCCACCTCGCTCCTGCATTGTCATCTCCGTCGGCAGCGTCACACCCGCATACGTAGAAGGCGTAATCGAGGGCAACCAACGTCTACTGCTCGGCCTTGAAATTTACGTTGCAAAAGCGATTGCTCGAAGCGAAATTGATGTTGACCAGTTTCAGCGAGCAGTTCAAGCGCATCAACAATCGCATGGCAATCGCATACATTTAAGAAATTGTGGAAACCAGCAGTGCGTTTGTCCTCTGGGACTCAGCCGCATGTACCCCGACGACCGTAGTTCCCGAACCAGACTTCGACATATATTCAAGTCTCCCCATGATTAAACAGCAACATATCAGAAATTCGCATCGACGATACAAAGACTACCTTTCGACGTCATCGAGGATTCGACAAACACCAGTCGCAAAGCGTCGCATAATAACCGAAGAGTGCGCTGGACTACTCCGCGAGAGCTCTTACCGAGTTTCAACAGGAGAACGTGAAACTATGAGACAACAAATCGACGATATGCTGCGTGACATCATCCAGCAGTCGAAAAGCCCGTGGGCATCTCCTCCTGTCTTGTTGAGGAAAAAGGACGGAACCCTACGTTTCTGCGTCGATTATTGTTGATTGAACAAGATCACAAAGAAGGACGTATAACCCCTCCCACGGATAGACGACGCATTGGATCGGCTCTGCAAATGCAAAATACTTTTCTCGTGCACGCATCTGAAGACTGGCTACTGGAAAGTTGAAGTCGACGAAAGGGATCGAGAAAAAATCGCCCTCATCACGCCAGACGGCTTCTGGGAATTCGAGGTCATGACAGTAGGTCTGTGCTTGGCGCCTGCAACGTTCCAGCTCGTGATGAACACGGTGTTAGCAAAAGTTGAAGTGGGAGACATGTCTTGTCTTTTGGGTGACGTCACCGTCTATTCGCTCTTGTCTCTCCTCAGCTCATCCGCACTAACCTTTCGCATAGACAATCACTGTAGGTGGCTTGCGACAGTACTAGAGTTCATCAGGGCTCAGGCTAAAGCCAGAAAAGTGCCGCTCCTCTTGCGAGGATATTCTGTTGCTGGGGCCCGTCATCAGTAAGTTTTGCAAAGTTCCAGCATCCCATTGACAAGAAGGCACTGCGTAGATTCCTTGTCATGTTTGCCTGCTACAGGCGCTTTGTCCAGGACTTTTCCCGCATCGCTGAGGCACTGACTAAATCTGATGTCAAGTTCAAGTGGGAAACGCCGCAGGCCGACACATTTCAAGAACTCGAACGACGTCTCCACCGGTACTTGCGCACTTCGACGAAGATGCCGATACAGAAGTCCGCAGTGATGCCGGTACCCTAGGCCTCGGTGCCGTGTTTGTCTAAAAGAAGGGCTTGAACATGTGATGGCTTACACCAGCCGGTCGCTATCAAGAGCGGAAGCCAATTTTTCTACAACCGAAAAGAAATGCCTCGCCATCATTTGGGCTACAGAAAAATTACCTATTGGTAGGACCTATACTATTGGTAGGACCTTTTACCTATATGGTAGGACATTTAATGTTGTCAGCAATCGTCGGGCGTTTTGCTAGCTAGAGAATTTAAAGGACCCTTCAGTACGCGCGACGCACTGGAGCCTCAGAATGCAAGAATATGACAAGCTGTATCTACAAGTCCGGACAAGAGCACTACGATGCCGACTGCCTATCACGCGGCCCCATTGACCCACCGTCGCAGGACGACGAGGATTACGACGCCTTCCTTGGAATAATAAGTGCGGAAGACTTCGCTGAACAGAACCAAGATCGACCCGAAGCTAAAAGGCCTCGTAGAGTATTTGGAAGGGAGCGCCGACGTCGTCCCTAGAGTCTTTAATTGAGGATAATCTTCATTTTACTCTAAAAGAACATACTCCCTATGAAGACCTTCTCACCAGTGCGCGCCAGCTACGTTCTTGTTGTTCCCTCAACACTTCGTCCAGAAGTAATGCAAGCCCTACATGACGATTCGACAGCTCGGCACCTCGGAATTTCCCGCACGCTATCGAGGATACAGGAAAGGTATTACTGGTTGCGCCTGACCGCCGACGTCGCCCGTTACGTCAATGCATGCCGGGACTGTCAACGATGCAAGGCGCCACCGACAAGACCGGCGGGATTATTACACCCGTTCAAGCATCCTTGCCGAACATTTCAGGAGGTCGGGATGGATTTGTTGGGACGGTTTCCGACGTCAGCATCCGGAAATAAGTGGATCGTCGTGGCGACAGACTACCTTTCCCGCTTCGCTGAAACTAAAGCTCTGCCGAAAGTTGGCGCAGCCGAAGTGGCGACATTCTTCGTCGAGAACGTCCTGCTGTGACGTGGCGCGCTCCAGAAGTCCTCATCACCGACAGGGGATCGGCCTTTACAGTAGTGCTTACCCAAGCCGTTCTGCAACACAGCCAGACAAGCCACAGCAGGACAACTGCATACCACCCACAGACTAATGGTCTTACGGACGCCTAAACAAGATCCTCGCCGACCTGCTAGCAACGTACGTCGACGTCAAGCACAAGACGTCTGATGCACTGCTGCCGTTCGTAGCCAACGCTCACACCAAGGTGGTGGAAGAAACAACACAGATCAGGCCGTGTAAGCTGGTTTGCGGCAGGAACCGTACAACGACTCTCGACGCCATGTTGCCGCACGTTAGCGACGAAGAAAATGCCGACGCCGCCAGCTATCTCCAGCGTGCCGAAGAAGCCCAACAGCTCGCCCGCTTTCGGATCGAGAACCCTCAGAGGACCGACATCGACAGCCGACACTACACCCGTCGACGACGCTACCCCGAATACTAGCTCGGTGACCATGTTTGTGTTTGGACCCTAATATGCCGACAAGGACTTAGCGAGAAGCTTTTACACCGCTATTTTCGGCCCTAAAAGATCATCCGACGCATTGGCGTACTCGACTATGAAGTCGTGCCACACGGCATTTCGCTATCATAGCGCCGCCGCTCACGACCTGAAATAGTCCATGTTGTCTGACTTAAGCCATTCTGCCAGCTAACGAACATTGGCTCTTTGGTTAGCTGGAGCCTTCGTCTTCCTTTGGACTGCGTTACTTTGGACTTTGTTTCTTTGTTGTTTTGTTACCATTTCTTAGTAAGTGTGCTGTAATTTTTTTTTTTTGCTCTCCTTTTGTATTTATAGCATCGGGACGGTGCTTTTGAAGAAAGAGGGTATTGATACATGCATTTATTTATCGAATGACCGCGTTTCATTTTCTAAATGTTATCGCAGAGCGCAGGACGCGCCTGCATGTATCGGAAGTTTCTGGAATATTATGGTGGTTCTATCCGCTCTTGGTTGTCACGGAAGCTTGTGTATTCTGATTGCATGTATGCGTGGGACGAATGGTGTAGAACCTGGTTGAACTTTCTGGAAGGCACGCGGGCGCCAGCGATTACTCTGGAACGATCGATGGTTCATGTATAAAAGCCTACGTGCTTGACTCGCTGATCAGATTTTCGACGATAGCCGACTGTGTTCGCCGCTATTGTAGTGCTTCGGGTGTAGCCTCTCGTATTTAGGGCACAGGTTCGCCGAGTAAAACACTAGCTTCGCCATTCACAGTTTTGCCGCTTTCTTCACCGTCGCTACCACGTGACAATATCTGTAATGAAACCCATGAATTTCGTACGCTAATATTTTTTTCAATTTTCTTATTTAATCTGAATTTTGACCCTTGTCCTTTCAGTCATTTCTATCTAATTCTCATTATTCTGGTCATTTTATTAACTCCACTTGTAACTAAACTTATGATGTGCTATCATATTTATAATAAAACCCATGAATTTTGTACTGTACCATTTTTTTATTTTTTGTCTGATTTATTTTGTATTCCCTCCACGGTCGTGCCACGAGCTTTACCGGAAGTGTTGTGCAAGAAACAAAACTGTCACTAGATGCTCGTGGCAATAAAAAGTATTTGAAGGTGGCAGCGCGAGCGTCCTCCTATTGCTTACCACAATATTTTCCGATTCGCGGCCGAATTAAATGCCAACTAAAAACGCTGTGCCAAGAACATTTCTCCTAATTTTAATATCTTTGGCAGCAAACTAGTTACATGCGTTTTTTATGCTGTCGACAAACAAAAAAAAAGTGTAAGGAAACTCTAAATATCGTCCAAATACGAACATTTTTGCAACTTAATTTGATGCGCCTTGGCGGGTTTTTAATTCTCAAAGAAACTTGAAAAAAGCGTCAAACAAGAACGTTCTTTTTGCAACGTTTATGCATAACATTATCTTTCTACGTCAAAACAAAGAAAAGAATAAGAACTTTTTTTCGAATATTCGTTTTTAAGCAATGAAATAAGAAAGTGTGGTTCCAATTTTGGAAAAAAAGTGCTTGAAAGTCTGCTTTTGTCGTGCAAAACGTGGTTGCGATATTAGGTTTACCCATTTGCTTTATTCGCAAGATACAAGCGGCCAATGTGCGCCCTGTTGAACTTGCTGGTTTTATTGCCGGGACGACTCATTCCCGTTTGTAAGCATTTACTCTCTCTAAAAGAAGAAAAGGACACGGTTGCCACAAATTAAGAAAGGTGTACCAGGGTTTTTTAATGCGGCAAGAACAGAGAACCTGTTTTCTGCTTTGTTTTCTGGGACGCAAGTGAGAAAAAACTCGACACTACTTGTGGTGCTCGAAGAAATTTATTGCTTGCCCCCCCCCCCCCCCCTTTGCAGTCAGTATATAAAAGAGGTAAATCACCGTCAAGGGGGGCAGGGGGGGGGGAGGGGGCTAGCGGCAATTCTCGCAACGAACAGCGCATGCCCGCTTGACTGATCGCGGGCACACATCCACACATGCCATGAGTAAATTCCCGGCACACACGTCACGGAAGCTTCCACTCCACTAACTTCTGCTGGCGATGCTCCTCGATGGCTGCAGCAGGCGCATTAAGCAGAGCCACATTCTTGATGTTTCCTCTAAGTTGGGAGACCATATCATGGGCCGACTGACCGGGGCCGGCACTTCCAGACCTCAGGCGGTGCAGGGAAGCTTGGGGCTTTCCTGCACCAAGCTTCCATCCACACCGCCATGGGCGTTCTTCCCATGCCCTGTAGCGGAAAATATCCACCCCGCAGACGTCTACGAGTGGGAAACACATACAGGTAATACCTATCTTTAAAATGTGTCGGTGCCCTATCGCCGAGGTATGTTACGTGACAGTAGATTGGTGCTTTTTAATGTCTGAGACTTCGGGCTTGCTATCTAGCGTGTAGCAGGCGTGCGCTACGTCGTGATGCATGTCATCGCTTACGAGAGCAAAGCTGTGTGTTGCTTTTCTTGTCCTGGCGACTAAGGAGAAAATGAAGATTTGTTTCTTGTGCCAATGGTACGATTGTGTTTCATTCGAGAAAAGAACAGTGTCGTTTTCAGAAAAATCGAAATGCAAAGCAATGCTTCCGTGTCGCTCGCACTTTTTTGCCTCATGAATAACCGCAGCTTGAGTGCGGCGCATGCGTTCGTGAGGAATCCATTCAGTCACTCATTTGTCGAGCTCTTCACAAAAAGCGTTGGAGACGAAGTCATCTTGATCAAGTAACCGCTTTCACAAAAGGGAAATGTTACCTAGTCTACCATTCCCAGACTGGCCAAAGTGAGGCTTTCACTCCACCGGCAGCGCTCGCACTCATCTAACACACAATCGCGGCTCGGGGAGCCGCAACGACACGATGCTTTCATGCGTTCCAATGAGATCCCTACGCTGGTTACGTTCCCAAGCGCGGAGACACAAAGGTTGGCATTAGTGCAATAAACGCAAACGCAACCCTCTTGTGGGTTGCAAGCAGCATCCATTTTCGACGCAGGCTGAAAAACTTTGAAAGGGCGATGGGCTTTCGGGGTGAGCTGCTCTGAACATCTGGAACGTGTCGCGGATAGAATGTCTCATAAACCGCTTTCAGACGTAGGCTCTCTTGCGGTTCGTGATGACTGACACAACGGCATCGTTGTTCGAGCTCTGCTAAGGGCACCCAAGTTGCACCTTGGTGAAGTTGTCGAGCGCAGCTTGTATTACATACGATAGGCTTAACCATGACTTCGTGTACAGATTAAAATCTTGCCGCATTGCATGCTTCTTGTGCCGATTGCGAGCCTTTCTGAGCATGTACGTTGTGACAGCTGTGATTGATTCTTGAACGCGGTTGTTTTCAACTACTAGTGGCACGATGGTTAAGAGACGAAGGCGCTCTCTATATGAATTTTAAGCCGCGTACGCTTGTTTCAAGTTATTTAACCAGCCAGCGCAAGCACGAAATTTTGTCGCAAACGGTTAAGGTGCACTGACGTTTCCGTATGCAGCGCTTAAAATAGGACATGTCCGTCACCACGATGCTTTCAACCTCGGCGCGTTTTTTCTTTCTGTAAGATCGTATGCTGCGTTTGTGAAAAGAAAATTGTGGTTTCAATGGTGAAACATCAGAAGGGTGGACGTACCTCTTCATGTACCACTTCTTCTTCCTGAAAGAACGCCTTGCCTGATTCATCACGGGTGTCAGTAGAAGACAGGATGTCGTTGAGGTGCGTAAAGCAGTACTGACAGGCCTCGTCGGTGTCGCGAATATCCTCAGCCTCTCGCAGTAGCTTCCGCAGGGAGGCAACAGTGCACATTGTTTGCACAACGAAATATTTTTTCTTAGCAATATGACTTGTGAACATGTAAATCATCGGCACAGAATACTCGGTCCGAGCTATGAGCCGCGTGCATCAGGTATAGTGAACAACTAGACGAAGTCGAAAGGTTTATACGGAACTGCACCGCAATCTTTCTGTCGCTTTTTGTGTGCTACTGTCCTGACTGAGCCTGCAGAATATCTCACGGTTTAATGTTTTATGAACAAGGTCGTCGTAAAGCTTTGCACTGTGAAGCGGTGTGGGTCCCTCTCGCTATCGAAGGACATTGTTTGTCGCCACCAGTGTCTTCTGCTGCTCTCAACGCGGGAAAGCGCGTCAGCAAGGTGTTGACAAAAGATCATAATTTAGACAACTTCGGCAGCCTTTGGCTCAGTCATGCCGCACTGCACGTTTCCGCACAGCTGAAACGCAGAGGTGAAGGTCGAAGTAAGACAGGAAGCTTTGAGCGACGCGAAAAACGTGTGATAACGGGAAAGGAATAAACAGCTCGGGAAGTGACTCAGATAAGTTTTTGGAAACGCACAGTGTTAGTTGCATGCGGTGATGCCGAAGAAGCTTCCAGTATCCGTTTCACGTATCCATAGCACTTCGATAATGGTGCACCTGCTCATTGTGGAAGCGCTCCATCGTTTGCGGATTAGGCTGCTTGGCACCGCTTACAGGTGATTTAATGTGTGCAGCAGGCGAGTTTCGGCAGAGTCTCCCACAACATGGACTCGCGGTGTCTCGCATGCCGTTGATAAGCGAATAATGTAAATGTAAGTGTAATTCCCACAGAAGCTGTAGGCTGCAAACTCAGTACGCGTTAGCACTTTAGAGGGCGGCAGCCCCCAACCCCCGTACAACTGGACGCAAATACAATCGGACACTACATTGTTGCTCAAAACAAGCTGCTAGAGCGAACTTCTGAAGCATCAAAGAAATTAGAACTAGGGATGCATACTATTCAAACTGATAAAGAACCAGCAAAGGTACTGAGGCCAACACGCTCAATATGGGCGACTTTGTCCCCGTATATTTTGTGAACAAAGCAAATGACGAAACAAGTTACCTCACACGCGTTCTGCCCCACATAAGCGGTCTTCCATGCAACATTTTTTTCGAAATTCGGACGTGGTCTTTTTTTTATTTTTTTGAAAATGAGTTTCTTTTTTTAAAAAAGACTTGTTTATTCAGCTATTTCTTTTCATTTCTTCGATTTACGAAGATACGCAAAAGTGTTCGAAAGAAAGTTTTATCTTTGTAATTTTTTTCAATTTTATGTGTGAAATAGGAAACTCAAGTGTTATCAAAGTTAAACAATTTTGGGGGATTTGGGCCATGTTTGAAAATGTTAAAGATTTTTTTCTTTTGTGGATAGCATAAATAATGGATATAACTAATTTACTGTCAAACATATTACAATGAACAGAAAAGCTTTTTGACACGTTTTAAGTTAGCATTTAATTCAGCCGTGAAATCGGAAAATATTGTGGTAGCGTATCCAGATTTCCAGGACATCGAAATTTATTTCGCTTGATTGCCACCGCGTTGCCTAGTTACCTTGTACGTTTCAGACTTCACGCGGTGACGTAGCGATGAGGTCAGCAAAGCAAAAATAAATAAATTAAAAGCTATCCCTGCACACTGAACTTCACCACAAAGTGTGTCCCGCGGCGTCATTAGTGTTCTTGATAAAGCGTACCGGCTCGTCGGCTGGAAATGACTTATCATCCTAAGAGCCTTTAGCCATGACGAGCGATGATTGATTCTGAGCTTTTGAGAGGCTTCCCGATAGGCAGCCACAGTTTCTTTTATGCTACGGAGAAAACGGGCTAGTGGAATCGTCGCACGCACCCCGCGGCAACTTTTTTTCAATCGGCAAACATTCTTAGCATCCGAAACTCGCACTGCGTCTACGAGAGACGCTGTTTTGGACGACTTTTTTTTTACCTTTGGGCTTCGTTAAGGAGCCTCCAATTATTCCTCTAGCGGCTTTGCTATCCGCATTCATGGCCTGCCACAGCAGCTGGAAATCGACATTTGCTTAACTATTTTTGAGATGGGTACATAGATAAGTTAGTTTTGCAGCTTGAGACAAAAGGCACAACACAAGAATTGTGCCGAATATCTCTCGGTCGTCGTCCGCAAGCGAAGCTGCTCACAATGTTATGTCCAATTTACTGGCCACTGGGCAAGGTACACCTTTGTGCATGATATATAGAGTACTCCCATTGAGTTTTCAGAGCAGTGCTCTGTCACATTTATCCACGTGCGTGAACGAAGACCATTATTTAATATATCCTGCAGTAATACACGCTGTATTTGTCTGTTCTCAATATTGTCTACCATGTTGCTGTTCTGCCTTTACAATATAGCCGCAATGCAGACTAGCAGATATCGAACGCCAAAAAGGCTGCCAGGCACTTAAAGTGCTTCGCACTTAACTCCTTACACTTAACTTGCATTCAAGAATTGTGCGACTGTCGAGGACCTCATTAAGGAATGTTGGCAGTTCGAGGAAGCTGACAGTCAGCGCATGAAACAATTTGTTCGCATCCTCATTGCGCGAAAATCAGTATCAGCTATTGGAAGGTGACACCATACGTAGACTGCAATGTAATTCATGTGATGGAGTCCGCGTCCCAAATTTCAGACCCATGTCTCACCCTGTAAGGACTTACCCTGCAAGACTGATGACTAAGGGCCAAACAGTGAAATCTTCCTTACCTCAGTGAGGAAGCCTTCATTGCGGTGACGCCACCTTATGTCACTCTGAAAGCTTCCTTACTGAGGGGCCTTCGGTGAAGGCTTCCTTAGTGCTTCCTCAGCATAAGGTAGCTCCAAAGCTACCTTCATGCGTCCTTACACCGCTCCTGGCCCTGAACGAGCGCTTCACCTCACTGCTTAACCACGTGACCTTTCATTGCGCATGCGCGCTGAGCCCACCTGCGGAGAAGCGCGAGCACGGTACGTCTTGCCAGGCATGTTCATTTTAGTCACGCGTGCGGCATGAAAGCGTTGCTAGGCGTTGCACGACGCCGGCGGGCCAGCGTTGATGGAGCACATCAAGTTTTGCACTGTATTGCGCTACTTTTTTAAAGTTTAGTAAGAAAAACTAGAAGAAAGCGTCCACGCCTCTATATATTACCTCTTCAATTTAAAGATTGTGCGAAGATACAACATTTTAATTGAATAATGGTGTTCGCGTAAAGCTTTTAAGAGATAATCTCGAAACCAGGCATGCGGCAACCGCTCCTTACGTGAGGACGGGTGAAGGGAGCTTTCAGTGTACGATATGGTACGATTGCTTCCTCCATCGGTCCTTGACTGTAAGGAGGCCTCACGTAAGGTTAAAAAGCGCTCGAAGGAAAGGAACGTTTCATTGTTTGGGCCCAAGTATCTCGCTTAATTGTGTAGTCTTCTGATAATTGCCGGGCGCCAGCATCGTCCGTAGGACCTACTGGATCACTGTTCAACGCTTAACGACATTGCCGCCCTATTTCGTACTATCAGGTTTCAGCTGAACTCTTTCAACAGACAATTTATTTACTTCAAAATTTGGCCACCCTGCTAAGGTACGTTCTAGTTCTGTATGTTTAAGTTACTTTATGTCTAGCTGGTTCTGTGGTGAGATTTCCATTGGTTTCACCTTCCCCGAGATGCCAACATTTTTGTCGGCCTCTTTTTACATTCTGGTGGATTTTTTATCAACGTTGAAACCATAGCACGGCCACCTGAGCATGCTGCTCAAAGAGTCAATTTATCTTCCTGAGGACGTCTTTAAGCTTCTGCCTTCTTGCCGTTCATCAACTTCCTGATTTCCCTAGCAATTGTAGCCCATATTGAAGGCCTGATTCCTACGGAAGTCGACAATATCGCAACGGGAATTGCATTGAATCCGTTTAACTCAAATTTATCGTTAACACAACCGCCACTTTTTCCCACTTTGAATATAACTATTCCATTAAAAAGCTCGATCCTTAAGTATATGACTTCAAGGTATAGAATATTATGCGGATCCCACGCACTGTGGAAATCAATGTAAGCGAATCTCTCTGCGCTGTTTGCTTTGAGTGACGATATTTAGCGGTGATTGTGATTGAGAATGTTTCATTTCTTCAGCGTTTGGTGCAATACGAGAGTTGTGAGTAGATGGAAAATTTTACCTTGCGTGTAATACTACTGTTTGTCTGCGTATTACACAGAACATACAGGGACACGTGTTTGCTTGAGGCGTTGTTGTGCGCCATTGTTTATAACTTATGAAAAGGTTGAGCATTGTCATTGCCTCACATGTCACATCGCATCACGGCAGAAGTTTTGGCAGAATTATAGGGCTTTGCACGCCAAAACCACAATCGGATTATGAGTGCGTATGGCTGACTGGAAATTCGGCCCACCTGCAGTTCTGCAACATGCACCTAAATCTACGTACGTGGGTGTTTTAGCATTTCGCCCCCATTGAAACGCGGCCGCCATGGCCAGGTTTCCATCCCACCACCTCGTACTAACGATGCTTTTTACGTAGCACTTTCGTCTTATGCATGGTTGTGAACCGGAGTGAAAGGCAGGAGGGTAACACGCCTTGCAGAAAGGAAACATTCAAAATAACCCTTTGTTCGACGGATGGACAACGAACCACCTTCAAGTCGGCATCAGCTTGCTAAGTGCGAACTCAAATGAATCGTTTTCGAGCGAATAGGTTTCTAATTGTTATAAGGATATTTTATGAAATTTCCTACTCTGTCATGATGTGAAAGCTGACTAATAAGCCACTGACTTTTCTGTTCTTGAGGTCTTTTGTTAATATAAAGCTGCTATTTTTGGCAACTTCCTTAATTAGGAAGTGAGCTTTGAATAATAAATTATTGCGTTACATGTGTGAACTCTCACGAAAAAAAAAGTCCTGTACTCGCGGACAACTTTCCGTGGTTATGAAGGGAAAGTTACCGACGCAAAGTGCGCACAAGTGAGAGCGCTTCTGAAAAGATTCCTGCATTTTCATCTGCGTTAGTTTAAGCTGGGGATGAGAAAATATACGCACCTTATTAGCAACAGTTAAGTAAGACAAAACACACCACTTAATATCAACGTTTACTTATATTGCGGCTTATCCATTACGCGTCTGGGCAAACACAATACCGTCGCACGTGGAAGCTATGTCGACTAATCATCTGTTCCGAGCAACCACCACCACCACCACCACCACCACCACCACCACCACCACCATCATCATCATCATCATCATCGTCGTCGTCGTCGTCGTCGTCATCATCATCATCATCATCATCATATTTTATGTCCACTGCAGGATGAAGACCTTTCCCTACGATCTCCAATTAAGGCACTGCCAAACGCTGCCGGACTGGTTGGTGCGGTAACACATGTGAGGAAATTCCGCCCCTGTCGTTTTTCCTTCATAGATACAGAAAGCTGTCCGCGAGTACAGTCGATTTCTCAGTATTCACTGAATGAAAAAGTAGCACGTCTGCATTGTCATTTTGCAGTGACGTGAAGATTAAGGCAGTTCGAAAAGAGTGAGCCACGAATCTAATTCATTATAAGGCGAGCTTGCGGTAGAAAAAGTAACACTCAAAGCACAACGATGGGTGCGTCGAATGTAATGCTTCCTTTGAAACTGATCTACGCTTTATCAGATAGGAATGCTCATTCAGGGTGGTCATTTATGAAAGGGAACGCAAGGTAAATATACCTGGTAGCGAAGCTTCCATAGGAGCCTATACGTTCAAAACATGGCGGTCCATCGCCGGTTCATGGGGCTTAGCGCAATCTGTATGTGATGGGAACACTTCCGGCGGAAGAAAAAATAACCTGACGCCATGTCCGTTAAAAGCAGAAGTAACGTCATTTTCTTTTCTAAGGCGCGAAATTTATTTTGTTGCTCTTCCTTTGGAGTTATATATTCAAATGCCCCCAGATTCGACTTGATAGGCGTTTCGAGCTTTCAGCGTGGATAGCGATGCAGGAAAAGGCCAGCCATACGGTTGTCGAAATCGCATCCCTGCACAGAACATACTTTCTTTGGAGGCCGACGAAAGGTTTAGGTGTAGGGTGCTGATCCTATTGTCGCATGCCAAGCCTGTCGGCCAGCGTAGTCGCACGAAAACAACTACACAATTATCTGGCGCTCATAACTCACTACTTTTGACTGAACAGATTAAGAAGCAATGAAGCTACCCGCGTCACCAAATTCAGAGAAACTTCAACAAGCAAGAAAGCACAAATTGTGAGGGGGGGCGTATTTCAACAGGTGATACAAGGTAAATAAGCCTGGTAGCGAAGCTTCCATAGGAGCCCATACGTTCAAAACATGGTGGTCCATTGGCGGTTCATGGGGCTTAGCGCCATCTGTATGTGGTGGGAACACTTCCGGCGGAAGAAAAAATACTGTGACGCCATGTCCGTTAAGAGCAGAAGTGACGTCATGTTGTTTTCGAAGGCGCGAAATTTGTTTTGTTGTCCTGCCTTTGGGGCTATATATTCAAATGCCCCGCCATTCGACTTGATGGTCGTTTTAAGCTTTCAGCGTGCAAACCGATGAAGGAAAAGGCCAGCCGTACGGTTGTTGAAATCGCATCCCTGCCCAGAACATACTTTCTTTGGAGGCCGACGAAAGCTTTATGTGTAGAGTGCTGATCCTATTGTCGGATGCCAAGCCCGTCGGCGAGCGCAGTCGCGCGAAAACAACTACACAATTATCTGGCGGTCGTAACTCACTACTTTTGACTCAACAGATAAAGAAGCGATGAAGCTACCCGCGTTACCAAATTCAAACTTCGACAAGCAAAAAAGCACAAACTGTGAGGGGGGCATATTTCAACAGGTGAACTTTACAAGTGCGCCTTTCTGCCCATTTCAAGACGTGCATTGCATTGCGAGTGATAGTGGCGTCAACGCCTCCTGTAGCGATGGGCGCGGAAAATAAATGCATTTAATAATAATAACAAAATTAAATAAACTTGTATTTTCTTAACTCTTCACGAATATATAAAATTGACAAGGAATTGTATTTTCGTTTAATGAATCTAACTGTGCCTCGCTTGAATTAAAAAACACGTTTCTCTTTCCCAATGTTTGTTCCCTCCAAACATAGTCGCGCTTCAATCGCTGCTCCCATAAAACCGCCATGCTGATGTCGATGACAATCTGTACTGAACCGCTTTCGCCCGTAGCTTCGCGACCTATTTGAATCGACCTTGGGGAACTAGCGAACGCGTAGGCTATGCTGTGCGGCGGCTGCCTAGAGCGCCGGTCAGCGGCGTTCTAGGCACTTTTGGCTTTTGCCTTTTGGCGTCATCTATTGACGGCCACAATGACTGGGCATGGTCGATCGGCAAGCGCCTGCTGGACTCCCTCCCCCGCATGACTGTTGCGCAAGGAGCGGGGGCTCCAGCGCAGCGTCTGCTGCTGGTACACCACGCACTGAAAACATGCTGAAAACATGAAAGTCCCGAGATGCGCTGGGTAGTTACATCAGCGTATTCTTTTTTTTTTTGCAGCACGTAGCTCTGATTTCCCGCTTCCCCGCATAGCGGGAATAAACCTCAGTTGATTCGGAGTGATTTAGGAGAGAGCGACCCACTCAGGTGAAGCTTTGGCAGTGGTTTGTTGTTTAAAAAACTGCGTCAAGAAAGACTGCCATGAATAGTGCAGGTTGTTTGCTTCTAGACACACAAGAACGAGACACCAGGAACAGGAAGAGAGGGGCCATTGCACGGTGTCTGGTGCTGCTCCGTTGGCCGCAGTTGATTCGTAGCTTAATCAATCTCCACTTTGCGTACTCTGGTTGCTTTGTGGCTCAGGGCGCCTGCTTACTCCTTTCGCTACAAAGCCTTTAAAGAAAACTTGAAAATTTCTTGTTTCGAGAAACATGCAGCCAACTTTAAAGCCAAAAGACAAAAGAGCTCATTAAAATCCCGCACCCTATATTGCCAGCGGTTTATGACTGACTGAATAAAGGACTTTCTCAATTCTGAGAAGCGATCACAGGCAGTTTTGGCGTTATGGGCAGATCTCAATTCCTGGAAGCAAAGGGTGGCGGTTTTTCATTGAATAAACAGCACATAACCATAGGGAAATCTACGAAATAGTTATGAAGATTTTTGAGCGAGTTCGCCGCTATGTCAATGACGTCAATTTTGTCGCCATATATTTCCCTCCCACCACTTTTAGAGGGGAGCCGAGCGTTATGCAAGGTCACTGTATTTAACAGGTACTGAAAGCAGCGTGGAGAACATCTTGTCCGCCTTGCACTTCAAAGTATCGAGTGCCAAAGTCACGATAATTAGGCGAGTGTTGTAACAAGATTGCAATGCACCAGACAAAAAACGCTACCCGTCTTGTTTCCTTACCGGCTTTTTACTGTTTCTGCAGTGCGTCTGTACAGAGAATAATAGCAGTATGAAAGTGGCTATGTTATTTAGAAATATTCTCCTCTCGAAAAGCCCCTTATAGGGATTATCAAGGACATAGGTCACGCTGGCAGTGACGTCCAACAGTACTTGTGCTCGAGACGAGACAAAACAGTTGCTTGCATTTTTGTCATTACGTACTCATGGCAGTTATGTTCCCATTGCATTACTTCACCTTCAGTCTACGTGAAGCTGAACTGAAGGGTTTAATTAAATACTTTAATTTTGTTACCTTTATCCACAGAACAAAAAAAAGACGAAAGAAAACGTGACCTCTTATTTTGTTTTCAACGCCAACAGAACTTCTTTAGCCGAAACGTTTCACTTCACACAAGGTTTCAATGCCTAGTGGCGTCTCCATTTGCGCCTCTCACATTCCTTATCCTCGGGTGCAGGGAGTCGTAGAGAGAGGCCGTGAGCGACGCGCTCTTTCTCAGCTGGTCCCATTCCTCCTGTGCGGCCCTTCCCAGATGGTCGGCCGAGAGTCCGTGGAGGGACCGGGTCTCTAGCGCTGTTTTAAATGATTCCACACGTTCTCAATAATGTTGAGCTCTGGAGACTGAAGCGGCAACCTCAGAACGTTGACACCACGCTTTTGAAGAAAGCCTGTAACTTTTCTAGATGTGTGAATGCAGGAGTAATCCTGCTCCAAAACGTGATCTCCTTCCGGGGAAGGGCCCACCAAGAAGGTGGGGCACCATCACGCCATCAAGGATGGCGCAGTAGCTGGAAAACCTGAGCTTACCCTCGATGCCAACTATAGTGCAGCGAGACTTTAGAGAGTTTTCGTTTAGGGGACGCAAGCGGCTTGCGTACGAAAGAACTAGGGGCGGCGGTACTGCGCATGCGCAGACCGCTACGTCCACTTGCGTCCTTGGGTTGTTGGGGCGGCCGAAAACATTGCTGCCCCTAAGCGGTCACGTTACCCACGTGACCCTCGCGGTGTACGAGAACGTACG